>NC_029775.3:6474971-6545929 GCF_000817695.3 Arachis duranensis | reverse complement strand
TTCAACAATAAGCAGTCCAGTAGTTGATTAGGTTATAATAAAAGAATTTGGGTCAGTTTATGAAATTGGATCAGTGCAAACAGCAGAGTCTAAATCAATGAGAACGGAAACATCCTATCTTAAATGAAAGACTTTGTTAGTAAATGAAAGGTATGAAACAGGAAATTAATTTTTAAAGGTGAGCTAGAAAATTAGTTAGAAGAGTTTTATAGAAGAGAAAAATTAATAATGTTACCTAAGAAATGTGTTGTTAATTAGATTGTTCTTGAGGAATTCATCTCTGACTCGTAAAAGGAATTAGCTTTCAAGATTTCTATTTCATCTATTTCCTTTTAGTAATAATAAACTATTCAATTTTTCTTCTTCTACAATCTTGCTCATTACATTCTATACTATCATGCATTAGTTATTATGTTGTTCTATCATTAGTGTTTCTATTGAGAGGAAATATGACTTCTGATGAACTCTGACAGCAAAAAATTGTTGCTTTACAACGAAATCATGTGGAGGTTGCAAGTCACGTCTCCACGACAGGATCGTGCATGGATGGACTGGAGGGATTGATGAGAGAAATCCGAAGCATGTTTTCTGATGCACTTAAGGTAAAGCAGGTAGCCCCGATGATCTGTGATGAAGGCTCTTTATACCCTCGACACCAACAACAATTCTACCAACCTAGAGGTACAAAAGTTGATTTACCCGTTTTTATGGTGATAGTAATTAATGTGGATGATTGGATTTTTAAAGTGAAAGAGTATTTTGAATAGTTTGTTGTACATGTGGAGATGAGATTTAGAATTATTTCCTTCTATTTGTTTGGAATTGTTTATACTTGGTATCGTTGGGCTCAATAATAACATTGCATATATTTGGGAGTCCTTTCTGAATGTATTACTTGTCAGCTGCTGAAATTAAGATGAAGAGAGACAAGGGCCTCTGTCACTATTGTGAGGAGAAACGGTAACTGATGCGTGAGCATCTCTATCTTTTTCTTGTGAATTTGTACTTGAATTGTTAAGTTTAATCAAAATTTAATACATTTTAGTCACTATGAATGCTACTTTGAGTTGTGTGCAATTCTGTTTATTTCAGATAGTATTTTGGATGAATTTCACGGAATTTAAGCCAAGGCTAGAGAATGGACAGAATGAAGAATTGATGCTGTCCACTCCACGCTGAACTTGAAATTATTCAAGTTGAGCGCCAGCATCAACACCTCCAAGGAAATCCAATTTGGCTTCCTCCACGCTGAACTTGGGAATTTTCAAGTTCAGCGTGGAGTCCAACGCACCAAAGGAATGTCACGCATATCACCCCACGCTGAACTTGGAATGTTCAAGTTCAGCGTGAACTCAAAGAGAAACCAATGAAGAAGCCACTGCCTCATCCACGCCGAACTTGAGAATTTTCAAGTTCAGCGTGCACCTGAATGAATCACATGGTCCCCACGCTCCACTTGAAGGCTTGCGAAGATCATTTTTTATTTTGATTAAACTTTAATTCTTTTATAAATAGGAAAAGATATTATTTAATTTTGAGAAAATATATTTTACATTAATTAGGAGTAGATATAAAAGGGAAAAAAATAACTCCTTCGGGCTCTTCTCTCTTCTCTTCGACTTCATTCTGCAATTTACAGTTTTTACGAATCCTAGTTTTCTCTCTGAACCATGAGCAACTAAACCTCCACTGTTAAGGTTATGAGCTCTGTCTATTGTATGGATTGATACTATTATTTTTCTATTTTAATTCATGTACTGATTTATAATTCAAGAATTGTTTTCGTTCTTTATTTTATGAATTTGGGTGGAACGGAAGTATGACCCTTGTTCTAATTGAGTTCTTGTATAACTTGAAAAAGTTCTTTACTTGAACAACAGTTTGAAAACAATTTCTCCTAAATTTCTAATTATCTGGACTTAACGGGACACGTGACATATAATCCTCTTATATTTGGTTAATTAGGATTTTTGTAGCATATAACTAGAATTGAACTTCACCCTCTAATTGGAATTAAGTGACTAAGAAATTGGCGGTTGATGGATTTTAGAGGAGACTAAAAAGGTCTAACGAATTAGGGTTTAGTCACACATAGTTTGCCATAAATCAATTCTTACATGATTAAAATAGTTACTAAGAAAAGTCAATCTAGAAAATAGATAACTCTAAAACCTTAACTATTTTCTCCATATATTATTCACATCAATTTATTACTTGTTTTCTGATATTCTGAATTTACTGTTTATGCTTTTGAACTCTCAAAACACCATTTTCTACTTGTCTAACTAAGTAAACCACTTAATCATTGTTGCTTGATCGATCAATTCTCGTGGGATCGACCTTCATTCACTTGAGGTACTATTTGGTACGACCTGGTGCAGTTGCCGGTTAGTTTGTAGGTTATAAATTCCGCAACCATGACATAAATATAAAACTTCTTATTACTTGTTGATCAGAGAAGAAGAAATGCACGAGATCCCAAAAGAACCAGAACCTGAATTGATTCAAACCCCGGGAGCGGAGGCGTCGAGTGTAGTGGATACTGTGCAATCGGAAATTAGTTTCAATGCCATGGTAAGTCAATACCAGCCCACTATCTTTTGCGTGAAGGGCATGTATAATGGGCAGCCTATTATGGTGTTGGTTGATAGGGAAAGTTCCCATAATTTCGTGAAAGTAAGTGTGGCAGAGAGATTCTACTTTCCGATTCAGTAGACCACGCCACTCCAAGTTCTAGTAGGCAATGGAGATGTGAGTGGTTGTAAGGCGTATTGCGAGAATATTCCCTTGGTAATGCAAGGATACTAATTCTTCATTAATACTTTTGTGTTGGATCTCCAAGGGACAGATATAGTTCTTGGAGTTCAGTGACTGATGTACCTAGGCTATCTCACCACACATTATGGATTGCTTACTATGGAATTTGTGGTGTATAACGTGGCAGTAAAGCTACAAGGTGAACGGTTGCTTCAAGCTGACACTATGAGTAACAAAATTTTCAAAAGATGCTTTCATCGGAGGTTGTCACCACGCTTTACCATCTTAAGGTGGTAACGGAGGACAAAGCAGGAGACACTCTAGTGCAACCAAAACGATAACAAATTTTAGAGGAGTTTGGAGGAGTTTTTGACGAACCAACCCAGCTGCCACCCAACTGAGACATAGACCCTACTATTACTTTAATGCGGGGGTCACAATTGGTGTGTATTCGACCTTATCAGTATCGTCATTTTCACAAGGAGGAAATTAAATGTTTGGTGACATAGATGCTCGAATAATGGGTAATCCGAGAGAGTCAGAGTGCGTTTTTCAGCCCTATTTTACTAGTTAAGAAGAAGGACAGGAGCTGGAGATTTTGTGTTGATTATAGAGCATTAAACGCTATTACAATTCGGGATAAGTTTTCCATTCCAACCATTGATGAGATGTTTCATGAACTCTTTGGTACGGAATACTGCTAAGATTGATTTGAGATATGGTTACCATCAAATCCGAATGAATGAGAATTCGGTTCACATGACAGCTTTCTGCACTCAGCAAGGGCATTATGAGTTTGTAGTTATCCCTTCGGTCTCACTAATGCCCCTTCGACCTTTCAGGCTACTATGAATAAGGTTTTTCAGCCTTACTTACAAAAGTTTGTTGTTATTTTCTTCAATGACATTTTTGTCTATAGCGAGACTTGGGAGGACCACTTGCACTATATCGGACTAATCCTCACTGTCCTATCCTAGCACCAGTTATTCGCTAAGGGATCAAAGTGCCTTTTTGGTCAAAGACAATGGAGTATTTGGGCCATATCGTTGGGTCATATGGCGTGAAAATTGACCCATCTAAAATAGAAGCAATTCAAGTATGGCCAAAGACAAATTCTCTCAAACAGCTTAGGGGCTTTCTTGAATTAATGGGGTATTATCGCAAGTTTGTGGCTAACTATGCCCAAATTGCTCATCCCTTGACTGAGTTACTCAAGAAAAATAATTTCTATTGGGGCGAAGAGGCGGATAGAGCCTTCGAGCAGCTGAAGGCTGCCATGATTCATACCCTAGTCCTAGCATTATCAGATTTTTCTATGCCTTTTACGGTAGAGGTGGATGCGTCCCATAAGGGCATTGGTGCAGTATTAACGCAGAACGGACATCCCCTAGCCTATTTTAGTAAGAAAATGAACCAAAGAATGAGTCTTGATTCGGCTTATATCAAGGAACTTTATGCAATTACGCAAGCGGTGGCCAAGTGGCACCACTATTTATTAGGAAAAGTTTATTATAAAAACAGACCATCAGGGTTTAAAATAACTCATGTCACATGTGATTTTGACACCAGAGCAATAATACTACGTGGCAAAGTTGTTGGGTTATGAGTTTGATATTGAATACAAGGTTGGCAGATTGAATCAGGTCGCTAATTGCTCTCTCCCATCACCCTGATTCAGAGTCTCAATTTGTATTCCGTAGCATCACTATGATTCAAATGGATCTGCTAGATTCTCTCAAAAGGACTAATGCTCACTACCCTACCATGGTGTAGTTACATCAGCAACTTAAAGAGGGCACGCTTAGCATGGATTCTAGGAAACGGGATGGACATCACCTATTCGGAGAAATTTCTAGGTTCTTGACTATAATGGGTTACACAAATTACTCCAACATGAGTTTCAGAATTCAGTATGTGGGGATCATGGTGGACTACTCAAAATGTATAAATTATTGGCAGATTTATTCTTTTGGCCTGAAATGCGAACTACTGTTTAGAAATTTGTTGAAAAATGCTGGGATTGTCAAGTTACCAAGTATATTCCTGTACGCCTTCGGGGACTATTACAACCACTTCTAATGCCAGAACAGCCGTGGGTGGAGATCTCTCTCAATTTCATTGTGTAATTACCGAAATCTACTGGGTATACTGCGATACTAGTGGTGGTTGACGGATTTACTAAGGTGGGATATTTTACTGCTCTTAAGCCTGGATTTACAGCAAGGGATGCAGCCAAGGCATTCATCAATTTGGTGGTCAAGTTGCATGGATTTTCGGTCACTATGGTTTCGAATAGAGACCCTATTTTCCTAAGCAAGTTCAGGAAAACTTTGTTCAAGTTTAGTGGTACCCAGCTCAGCTACAACACTGCCTATCATCCACAGATTGACGCGGTCAGACTGAGGTAGTTAATCGCACATTGGGACAATATCTCAGAGTCTTTATGCACTCGTACCCGAATCAGTGGTCCTCTTTTCTCGCGTGGGTTGAACTCTGTTACAACAACTCTCACCACTCCTCCCTTAATATGTCACTACATGAGGCACTCTATGAATTTTCGATGAGAACCCTGCGCGGATACTGCCTGGGGGCCGCCACGATACTTACCGTGGATGAATTTTTGAGGGTGCGGGAAGCACTGTATCGAAAACTGCATTGTTTCCTTCAATGTGCGTAAGAAAAAATGAAGAATCAAGCGAATCAACACTGCTGGGAGAAAAGCTTCGAGATTGGGGATTGAATTTTGTTGAAAATTTGGTCCTATCGTCAGAAATCCCTAACCCACAATTATAGAAACGTTTATACAGTCGATTCCAGATTACTCAGAAGATTGGAAAAGTAGCATACCGTTTGGCCTTGTCGACCGGCTATGCCTTGCATCCGATATTCCATGGGTAGCCTTGTCACGATGTCGGACCTCCCACCATCGCTGTAACTGCGTCCAGTCGCCATCCTCGATCATCGTTCCATGGCTTCTGATGAGGGTGAGGGTGTGTGAACTCAAGTCTTGGTGGATTGGGAAGGGGTTTCCAGGGACGAGACCACATGGGAAGACTTGGAGGAGTTGACGAGGTTGTTCCTGAGGTCAACCTTGAGGACAAGGTTGTGTTGGAGGGTGGGCTAGTTGATAGCTCAACAATAAGCAACCCAATAGTTGATCAAGCTATAATAGAGAAAATTAAGCCAGCTCATGAAATTGGATTAGTGCCAATAGTAGAGGCCAAACCAATGAGAACCAGAAAAATTTCATCTTAAATGAAGGACTTTGTTAGCAAGTAAAGAGTGCGAAACACGGGATTAATTCTCAAGGCTGAGCTGGATAATTAGTTAAAAGGATTTTATAGAGGGGGAGGAATCAACTTTATTACGTACAGAACTTATTGTGAGATTGTTCTTGAGAAGTTCATCTCTGACTCAAAAAGGGAATTACTTTTCACGCTTTCTATTCCACTATTTCCTTTCAGTAATAATAAATTATTCAATTCTTCTTCTTCTACAATCTTACTCATTACATTATATACTATCCTGCATTAGTCATTGTGTTGTTCCATCATATATCAATTGTAATTCTATTTTTATGTTAGCTTGGTGAGCTTGCTTATTATGTTTATACACAAGGGTGAAAATGTTAATTGTATAGTTATTATATAATTCAAAGATCGTTTACCTTTTCTTAATACGTTTACTCTCTCTTGAAATTCTGTTGTTATGGCTCTGTGTTATCATTGAGCTTCTTCTTATCACCAAACCAAAAATTCTGAATGCTAAAATTTGAGAATGCTAACATTATAGACTAACCTTGATTAGCAAATTTTGTAAGACTAATTTATTATCTGCTTAGTGTTGAACTTATGGGACCACACACTAACAAGTGTTTTAATCTTTGCTAATGAATTATTTAATTATTATTTTGATTTAATCAAATAAATAATTATATTAATTCAAATAGAATATTATTATATTTTTTGCTAGCACTAAGAATATAATAATAATATAATAATTGAGAATATTAAGTGAAAATAAAAAATAATTAGTTATTTTATTTCTAAATTTGAATTTTAAATAAGATTTTAATCAATTTTGTTTTAAATTGAATTGTGATATGATATAATTCATAAGATTTCAATTTTAAATAAGAGAAGATAATATTCATATTTGAAATAAGATTCAAATTTAAAATAGCATAATTTTATGATGTGTAAAGAGTTTTCTCAATTTAAATTAAATATTTATTGGTCAAAGAGTTGACAACAAAGATTAGTCTCAGTGTATCTCTGCACACAAAATCTTTGTACAATCGAAAAATAAATTTTTTATTAAAGCATACTAAGATATTTATATTTTATCTATGTTATTAGAATAAACTTTAAGCACAAAATATATCTTTAAAAAATTTTTTATTTCTGCTACGTATTATGAACACATAGTACACATTAGATTAGATAAATTATAAGTTCTCTATAGCTACTTTGATGATTGGAATTAAGCTCAACCTATTTTCTTGATATCTAACAAATATGTATAACTCTGGTGGAGCTGTTGAAGCTGTTGATTCTTCTGATTCTGAAATACACATAAGAGGTATAGTAAGTGATTTAAAGCAGTTGATTTTCTTTACCCTAATCCTAGAATTAAAAAACATGAGAACTCTCTAATTTTTTTTTTTGGGTATTAGAACTCTTATTAAGAAATTGAGTTTGAGAGTGACCCAAATATGTAATCCACCAATTAAAAATTGCATAAAGAAAAAGAATAAGAGGAGAGAGTTGGGCTTTGAGGCCCAATATTCATTTTTCTTTACCCAAAAAAGGTGCAAAAGAATACGTATGGTAGTGGTATGGTATTTTAGGAGAAAGAAGCAAAGATTATCTGGCGCTGACCCAAAAAAAAAAAGGACAGGTAGGATTAACTTATTGGAGAAGAAAACGTTTTTTTGCTTCGCTGGAAAATTCTATTTATATTATTTATTATTATATTACTATTAATTATAATTATGCCTTATAAAAAGTAAAAACCCTTATTTTGACTTTCTCTCTTTCTGTTAGGTTTTTATTTCTAATTCTAATTCTAATTATAATTTTCGTTATTTTTTCGCTTTCCCCCTTTTCCATTCTTCTTCATCATCGCTATCTCTCTCACAACACTGATTATTCTCATATTGAGATTCGCAAAGATCTAAACTTCACAGCGTTTTCGCGCGACGCATTATGTCTTACGCATATCTCTTCAAGTACATCATCATCGGTGATACCGGTAATTTCAATTATTTCCCCTGATTTTTATGCTCTAGGTTTTATGAATCTTATGATCAATTGATTACAATAATTGTTCAATTTTCTTAACTACCCCATGGGGTTCAGCTTTTCAATTGTTGAGAATTCTAGAAATTTTGATGCTTGATTCTCTTGTACACGTGGCGCTTTCCTAGCTTCCGTTTGGGATCTTTTTTTAAGCTTATAGTTTCTCTGTGTTTTTATGATCTTATTTGATGCATAAAATTAATATCGTAGCTGAATTGATTTGATGCTGATCCCATCTGGTTCCCAATTTTTCCCTCAATACCATTGACATCCAAAATATGAACTATTAATGCTTTTGCAGTTGTTCACAGCTTCTAATGACTAATCAACTTTTCATACTGCAATTATAGTAGTCACTTCATTAAAATTGTTTGTATAATATGGAGCTTTTTGTTAAGAAAAAAAATGTTAAAACTTTTGAGATTGTAATGGGCACTTCAGCATTACTTGTAATCCTAATTGCTAGAAACAATTAATATGAATCGAGCACCATTGATAAAGCTAATTGAAGTTGTGGTCTATTTATTTTCATTTCATATATGTATTGTGTTCAAAGTGTACATGTATTATTATGAGCAGTAGTTTATTTATGGAGAGAAGTTATTTATGTAGCCTTCTTGTTTTATTATTATAGGAGTTGGGAAGTCATGTCTTCTACTTCAATTCACTGACAAGCGCTTTCAACCTGTCCATGACTTGACTATTGGTGTTGAATTCGGGGCCAGGATGATCACAATTGATAACAAGCCGATCAAGTTGCAAATATGGGATACGGTTTGTTTGCCTTTTCAGAGACTTTCTGATAAATCCAACTAGTTAAAATCTACGATAATGTGAAACATTTATTTTTTAATTCGTTGCATTTGGTTACCATGGCCTGTTATATTATGGGATTTTGGTGCATTTTCACTTTCACTCTTTAGCTAGTTGTCAAGCACAGTGTAGTGTGTCCTAATGGATGGATCCATTTGTTAAAAACCACATAATTGGAGATGATAGGCTTTGTATTTGTGATTCTTCCAAACTAATTACTATAGACATAAGAATATATTTTTGGCTCTGGAGAGGTTGTGCAGGTTTTAATATATGCTATATTGCTTGAGCTTTATGACTTAGAAATTTGAGATACTGATTTTTCCTTTTAATATTTCAGGCTGGTCAAGAATCCTTCAGATCTATTACAAGGTCTTACTACAGAGGGGCTGCAGGTGCACTACTTGTCTATGATATAACCAGGTATGCTTGGATTTGAACTTCTTTAATCTATGCATGAGATCCTAAAATCAATTAATCCAACAGTTATTGTTTACGTATAATAAAATTAACTTATTCTGAGAACTGTCTTATTCACAAATGTTTGTATGACATTGTATGAATTGTGTATCCTGTCACGCCAAGTAAGATTTGTAAATCACTTGACTTATAACGAGTTCAGGTGTGCATAAGTTTGTCGTTTTCTGAGAGGTATGTGTTGTAAATGTTAAATTGAAGTAAGCCAATGTCAATGATGCTGGTTGCTGACCTGTCTCTACTAATAGGAGGGAGACATTTAATCACTTGGCTAGCTGGTTGGAAGATGCAAGGCAGCATGCAAATGCAAATATGACAATTATGCTAATCGGCAACAAGTGTGATCTTGCACACAGACGGGCTGTAAGCACAGAGGAAGGCGAGCAGTTTGCAAAGGAGCATGGGTTGATATTCATGGAGGCCTCAGCAAAAACTGCTCAGAATGTTGAAGAGGTTGTTTCATCATATCATCTAACATCATACTCTCTCTCTCTCTCTCAAAGGCTGATTTCCAAGACGTGCAGGATCTTATGTTGAATATATTTATTTATGTAGATGAAGGTTTTAATTTAACTTATCCATTGTAGGCATTCATAAAAACGGCTGCAACCATATACAAGAAGATTCAGGATGGGGTTTTCGATGTTTCGAATGAGGTTAGTTTCATTTTAGTTCTGTCACATACTTTACCACATGTCTTATCCCCTTTATGGAAGTTTCATATTATATTAGATATTAGATTATTATAGACTAGAGGGCTTGTTCTTCAATTGCAACAATGGTTCCAATTCAACACATGGGACAAAAACAAAAATTGATTCAAGGATAAACAGTTTCAACACTGATAAAATTACATGGTGTTGCAGTCATACGGAATAAAAGTTGGATATGGTGGAATTCCTGGACCATCTGGCAACAGGGATGGCCCTTCTGCTGCAGGTGGAGCCTGCTGCAGTTGAAGTGAAGGACATGCATCTTATTTGCTTCAATGTAGTCCTTTATGTATTCACACTTTCCTTTTACTTTGACTTTGGATTTGAAAGATATATATGTTTCTCCATCCGTTGATAAAGTTAGTTAATTGTATAATGTTTTCTTTCTAATCTTGATTTGTTTCTTCAACGTAAACCGATCATTTGTCTCTGTATTTATTTTTGTGTATAATTGATTTATATGTTGCTTCATTCTTAATCAGTTTACATAGATTTGCTCTGTTGAAATATTCTCACAGTTTTGTTGCATTAAGGTTATGTTTCGAATATTTTAAGCAGTTCTTATTCCATTCAACTCCATCCAGATTGGAGTGGAAGAAAAACTAGTGATATCTGCAATGGAAGCAAGATAAAGGTAGTGGATGGAATGGAATAGTATGGATTATATTCAAAGTTATTCAATTCTTTCTTGTTTTGAAGTATCGTATCAATGTGAGTATAGTTACTCCGTTCCATAACTTTCAACAATGCTTTTGTATATTCCATGCTGAAACCACTCGGTTGTGGTTCTGTTAACTTGGTGATAGATAGAATCTAAGAGTCTCTTGAGCTTTCAAAACAAAATTCTTACTGTTCAAAACAATATATTTAGTTATTTACAATAAAAGTGGGCGTTCAAACGTTTTTAAAACTAAATTTTTAACAAAGTCATCGCGTACTTCTTTTTCTTCCTATTCATGTGCTTTTTTCAATGTTAATTGTCGTTATTGTTGCCACCGTCACTATTGTTGCTACTGATATCATTGTCTTCTTCATTTTATTGTCGTTTAATTTCTTTTCTTTTCTTCATCTTTCTTTATTATTATTATTATTATTATTATTATTATTATTATTATTATTGTTATTATTGTCTTTATCTTCTTCTCTTGTATCTATTCAAAAAACTAAAGTACATAAATTTTAATATTTGAACAGATAAATTTTGGTGCATAGAAAAAAATTTTAGTATACAAGAATTTTGGTATACAACACATAGATTTGTGTGGACAGTACAAATTATAGTGCCCTTAGAAATTTTTGAGAAATCATATGTCTAAAATATTGACATCTAATTAATAAAATATGCATAACACATAAATATTGGTACATAGTACAGAAATTTTGGTATACAGCACATAAATTTTGGGAAATCACATATTTGAAACATTGATTCATCTAACTAATAAATTATGTGAAGAAATTCCTGTGTTATGTGTAATATTTATCTATTATGTGCAAAAAAATTTATATTATATCAATAAGTTTGTGTTATGTGTAAAAATTTATGCTATATACAAAAAATTGTACTATATCAATAATTTTCTATGCTTTATCAATAATTTCTGTGCTGCAGAAGAGAAAAAAAGAGAAATAATGACATGCATACATTTTTTTTTGCTAAACTTACGCTAACAGAATTAGATTTAGTTATAAAAACGCTTGTACATGTAGCATATAGGATATATTTAAGCCTCACAATCCTGAAGTAATAATTTACATTATTTCATTTAGAGAATAGAAGATACTATATTTCCAACTCTACCTTATAATAATATAATTTCAAAGATAATAATCTGGGCTTGCCGAACACCCTATAAAGGATTCAGCTCTCAACAATTTGTTTCTACAGCAAAACTTTGTCCCTTCCAAAACAACTTGGAAGATAAATTGAACTGTGCCTACGTTGCATGATGATGATGATTGATGTGAGTAAAAGTAGCATGCCATTCATGTGTTTGTCAACTTATCCAGATTCTATTTGGTTTTTCTTTCTACTTTGGAAATCATTTGGCAATTGAAATCAAAATCTACGTAATAGAGAGATTTGAGTGGCTTGTTGAATCTTATAGCTGGACACTTGAATTAGATGACAAGGAATAAATGCTCTCAACAACAATTTAAGCCGCAGTTACACTCTTCGCCAATTAGATTAATACATTTACCAGACATATCTAAATTGATTTTTTTTCTTCTTGGAAAAAATAAAATTGGTGTTTTGTGGTTATTATCTTAAGGATTATTTCTTATATAGGTTAACGGTTAAATTGTCTCTTGAAAGATTGCACGATCGTCATTTTTATTCCCAAAATTTTTTTTAATTAAATTAGTTCTCGAAAGATTTGACATCAATAACGTTGGTCCTTCCATTTATGGGCTCACAGATTCCGTTAACGGCAATACACGTAGACCGTTAAGTAATAGGTGTGTTAACAGCTACGTACCCAGTTGAAAGCTGATAAGATATATTCACCTTATTATGTCAAAATAGTCCCTATCCCCATTTTATAAACCCTAATCCTCAAATTGAACGAAAACATGAATCCATCTTGAGGATTGGTGTTGCAATGGTGCAAAGACATCACCCAGGTTTAGAAGCCAGGATGCGGAGCGCCGGTGGAGGACGAAGTAGTGGGTTATCACTGCGATCGCTGGGTAGCTTCAGCTCTAGCTCCTCAATGCGAAAAAGGAATGTTAGAATATAATTAGATCAATTAGGATCAATTAGTATATCTGAATATTTATTATAGAATATTACGTCTTTATTATTAAGATTCTCTTAGCCCCTATAAATACCCTTGTATATTGTATCATTCAAGACAACTTGAATACACTCAATAATACACAAATCCTTCCTTCAGTTTAGTTTCTTGTTTCTAACATGGTATCAGAGCCATGGTATTCTCCTTGAAGAGGATATGTTGTTTTCCTTACAGTGAAATCACCGTAGTTTTTGCATTTTTTTTATATGCCATTCTTTTTTCTCTCTTGTCACTCTTTTGATGCTTTTTCACCTCACCGACTAGCCTATTTTTTTTGTCTTGTGTTTTTTTTTCGAGTCGTATGATCAAACATCATTGTCATCTGCTGTTTACCTATTCTCATGAAGAAATCATATAGTTTTCGCTCTCTTTCGGCAGTTCTGTCTCCGTTCTCTCATGGCAGTTCCATCTGCATTCTCTCGTGGCAGTTTCATGTGCATTCTCTCGTAACAGTTCCGTCTGCATTCTCTCATGGCAGTTCCATCTACATTCTCTCGTGGCAGTTCCGTTTGTGTTTTCTTGTTGCAATTACGTCTGCGTTTTCTTGTGGCAGTTCCGTCTGCGTTTCGTCTGTGTTTCCTTGTGGCAGTTCCGTCTGCGTTTCTTTCTGGCAGTTTTGTTTGCACTTCCTTTAGATAGCGGCAGTTCCGTCTGCGCTTCCTTTAGATAGCGGCAGTTCCGTCTGCGCTTCCTTCAGACAAGCGGCAGTTCCGTCTGTGCTTCCTTCAGACTAGCGGCAGTTCCGTCTGCGCTTCCTTCAGACTAGCGGCAATTCCGTCTGCGCTTCCTTCAGACTAGCGGCAATTCCGTCTGCGCTCTTTCAGACTAGCGGCAGTTCCATCTGCATTTTCTTCTGGTAGTTCCGTCTGCACCCGTTTTATCAGTTTATGTAGTTTTTTTTCTTTTTATTTCGTTGTTTTAAATAAGTTTCAAACTCAAGTTGCCACCTGAGTTTGAGGGGGGATGTTAGAATATAATTAGATCAATTAGGATCAATTAGTATTATTTATTATATCTGAATATTTATTATAGAATATTACGTCTTTATTATTAATATTCTCTTATCCCCTATAAATACCCGTGTATATTGTATCATTCAAGACAACTTGAATAGACAACTTGAATACACTCAATAATACACAAATCCTTCCTCCAGTTTAGTTTCTTATTTCTAACAAGGAGGATGAACATGGATAGAACCTGTTTTGTGGGCTAAAAACTGTGATCTAGAAATTTGGAACACCAGAAAATTCAGGAAGGTTGTTTCACACTTGTCCAAGATATCGGGTGAGTTTAAATTGGTATGAACCATAGTTTCTTAAACCCCCTTTCACCATTAATGTGAGATTCAATTTTCACTTGACATGTGCAGAAAGACAGCTACTGTACCTACTTTAGTTGGGTAGATGATAATGAATATGAAGTTTTTGAAGTTGTAAATGGTAGAGGCAGAAGCAGAGTTTGAAGTTGAAAGTGATTATGAAGATTGGAAAGTGAAACTAGGTTGGAGAATGGGTAGTTTGGAAGCTGAAGTCAGAGTAGTTAAGATGTTGCTTATTTTCATGTTTGTCCTATTAATAATGCTTATGTTAGTGGTTGGAGCACTTTATGTCAAATCAGTGGAAAAGTAAAAAACTTGTAAAAGCATTGGTGATGTTATTTTGTTGGATCTTGTTAACAGTATTAGTGAAATGTAATAAATAAGGTTGAACATTTTTGAATGTCCATTAACAATCATGCAACCTGCATATTTTGACATTAGCTTAACAAATTTTTACACAATTTTAAAAACAAGTAAATAAAAATAAACACTTAATCACTCATAAGATAAATTAAGTCTAATCATATGTATTAAAATCGAAACATTTGCATGTCTATATAAGCATGCAAACATAGTCTTCACAATAATACCAAATCTATTAATCAACTCTTCATAATATTAAGCATAAATTACCTAATTTTGGGCTATACCAAAATATGAACAAGGTTGTACGAAATACTTCAATATGTCTATAATGCATAAAGATTCTAATCCTTAACCCTTTACAACATACATAATTCAGCCCTTAATACACAACATAACTCAAACATCTTTGTCTTTCTTCCTTGGGTGTTTGAATCCGAGAGTTGGCACAAAAATCATTAAGCTAGCAAGTTTCTTTGCAGTAGCAGAACTGGTGCCCTTGATTGTTTCAGCTGAAACTGGAATTGTTGCAGCTGCAGCCGGTTGTGGTGAGGCTAGGGTTGTTGCTTTTCCTTTTTTAACATAAAGCTTTAGAGGCCTTGATGTTACTTTGTCCTGCATTTTATCATCATGAAGGATAAAGTCAAGAAAAAGTCTAGAGGGCCAGCAATTTTTGTATTTTTTGGCCAGCACTTAACCATCAAAACAAAAGTGATAGATCTCCCACCATTAGATACAATTAGATGTAATCTCACACCATTAAAAATACTATTGATGGCCAATTGATGGTTACAAAACACCAAAATTGCTGGCCCCCTAGCATTCCTCTAAAGTCAATTCACTAATCATATTCACATTATGGAACATTATAATTTATAATAAAAGATAGATTACAAATAAGGTATCATACTTGGCTGAGAATAGATAAAGGTTGAAATTTTGGTATAACCGGAACCCGTCCGATTGGTCAAGAATCATTTCAGTTGGTGCGTTTGAAGTTGCTGCTGGCGGATTGGTAGGATCTTGAGCAACAGGATCAATCGGGGTTCCCCTGGGTGCATGTTGAGCATTAGCATCAGCAGGGGCAGCAACTACTGCAAGTTGAAGTTGCATAAGCCTTGCTTGTTCAGCAGCTTTCTCTTGTTTCTTCACTTTGCACGTTCTTCTGTTGTGCCCAACTTCACCATAATACAGGCACCGTATTGGGTTATACTTTCTTTTCATCCATGTTTTTGAGCTAACAGGTTGCTCATCTTTGTCCTTTCTCCTGTTCATTGTGGGCCTACCCGACTTGATCTTAACTTGAGGCGGAACTGGTGCTGACGAATCTGTTTTTTCCCATAAATTTGCCCCTTTATTGGATTCATATTGAAGCAGTATGTTCTTCTATACGCGTCCATCGTTAGCAATTCACATAGCAATCACGTAAACGTGATTATTAGCATCCTGCCCACATGCAGTCAAAATCTGTCCCTCATGTAGATTCTTCAAAAATGCTCTATCTAATCCGATCAACGGTCTACACCCGGCTTTAAATCCTTTCTTACAAGCGTCGAGGCACACATAGAATCTTTGAAACTGTGGGGGACTCTCAAGCATCAGAATCACTCCAACCTAAATTGTTGAACCTGGATTAGTGGTGTACATTTGATGGGCATAATCCCAAATCAGATCATATTGTGCAATCTCATCTCCTTCAACAACCTTCCTAGCTTTCTTTAATGCCCTAGTGATACATGTACTATTCAGCCGTATGCTACATTTTCTCATATACCATGCATACAGCTCTTTGTGCTTCATTGTAGGGTGTTTTCTTAGTTTAGGAACAAGCTTTTTCAAAGTCCACTCCTGAGTAGCAGCCCTATTACTCCTACTCTTAGGACATGTATGTTTATCCACTAAAGTTTTAATCTGCCAAGATATATCGAACTTCTTTAAAGAACAATACACTACCTAAGGACAATTTTCTCCCCTACAAACAGCCCTAACCCGCACATTATCATTCTTCTTGAAAACAATATTCCTACTCCACTGTATAGTGTAGTCCCTAGTGGCATTCATAAATTCACGCTTTGTCTTGAAGATCATACCTACCTCAAGCTTCAGCTCTCCGAACCTGGCTTTTTCGTTATACGGTGGATAAACCGCACAGTACTCCTCATCAAAATCCAATGCTTGATTCATATCTTCTGGGTGCCAGGATCCACAATCAGATTCACTATTAGACTCTACACATATCTTTTTTATCCTGAAAATTTGATAACAAAAGATATTTACTAATCGGTTTCAAAAATAAAATTTGTAACATAACACTATAAATAATGTAACAAAGTTCATTGCATGTCACCTGAATCCGATATCTAATCATCTTCAATATCCTCATAACTAGAGTCATCCGTATCAATTGCCTTATCAGTGGATCTATGAGATGCAGGCCTTGACTTCTCTTTGTTTCCATATTTCTTTGAACCTGAATTCTTGGCAGTAACAACCCCACTATCACTATCACTAGAACTCTCATATCCATCTCCCAAATCCTCCTGAAATGGAGCTGGGATAACAACTCTACCAGTCCTTGTCACATTGGTTTCCTTCACTGGTTCTTTTTTTATCTCCAACAACATATTTTTTGAAAGGCTGAGATCTTGAGGGTTAGCTGTGAGTTTTCAGTAGTTAGGACTGAGCATTCAAGGGTTGGGTAGAAGACTTTGATGGCTGAGATGAAGATTTTAAGGGCTGGTTGTGAAGAACAAATTGTGTTTCATATTGTGATTTGGGCTGAGACATGAGTTGTGATTTGGGTTGTGATTTGGGCTGACACATGGGCTGTGTTTTGGGCTGGGATTTTGGCTGTGGTAGTGTATTGTTAGGCCTAGACATGGGCTGTGGTTTAGGTTGGGACAGTGGCTATGATTTGGACCTTAAACAGTATCTCCTATTCAACTGGAAAGTTTTTGTGGCCTTGGGTTTACAAGTGCTCTGGGTCTCTAATATAACTAACACATCATCATCCTCACTCATACACTCCACTATGTGTGGCTCTGAGACTCTATGCACAAAATAAATGTTGATCGAATTGTGATTCCTTCTACAATCCTTCACCATTTTCAACAAATCAGCATTTACTTCTAACTTCCTCAACCCCACTTCAAGCGACATTCTGGGCACTTTCCAGCAACAACCGTCCACCTTTGAATATCCTAACTCCTTATAATATTCCTTTACAAAAAAAACATCTAGCGTATCCCCTTCAACTCCCGCTAACACCTTTGTATTGTCTGGTTCATAAATTTTTGATCCACTTTCGTCATTCTTAAACTTTCCACCATGATGGAAAACAAATGTCATTGGATGATTTTCCATCTACAAATTAAAAATAGCAACAGTGAATCATGAGAATGCACTCTGTTTTTCATTATTTTTATTTTTTTGTACAATTTATTTATGTTTCAGCAACAAAATTCTAATCACTACTTCAATCTAAAATGAACACCATTTCACTAAACCCTGCCTTTTACATGAACTAAAAATAAAAATTTTCATCTATCCACACACATTGTATTCGGCCATATCAAAACAGAGCATCCAAATTTTTTCAACATACAAAACGTTTGAACCATTGCAAAACCCTAACAGCAACTACTCCCAGCACAAAAACCCTAACCCAAAATCAACCAACATTCAAAATCAACGAACATGATACCACACATTCATACAAAAAAATAGAGAAGGAACTCGCCACGCAAGAGAACTTACCTCTCACCGGAGACGGCGCCTACCACCGCAGAAGACTGGTGGCCTTCAGACCGCGATGAGGAGGAGCGATCACAATGTGAACGACATCGCTAATTATTGCTTCCACGGCTGATCAGAGCAGCTTCTTCTTCTCACTCTGTTTCGGTGACTCTTCGTTGGTTTTGGGTGAGAAGTGTAAGTGAAAATGAAAGGGAGAAGGGAAATGGGAGAGTTACTTTAGTAATAGGGATTCTTGCAATTGTTTTGGACTTGCTTAGGTGTCACTTAACAGTCCACGTATATTGTCGTTAACAAAATCTGTGAGCCTATAAACGGAAGGACAAATGTGATTGATGTCAAATCTTTTGAGAACTAATTTGATTAAAAAAAAAATTTCAAGGACAAAAATAACAATCGTACAATCTTTAGGGAGACTAATTTGATCATTAACCCTTTTCTTATATATACTATACATGTTCAAATAAAAAATTGATTCTCTCAAAATTTTTTCAATAATTATTGTAAAGTATAATATCTTATTATATAATTTTTAAATGAAACTAAAGAAAAAAATACATAAAAAAATATTAAATAATATAAAATCACATTTGATAACATCAATTGAATAAAAAAATTGAGAACATTTATTTCCGTTTAATTCTTTTCTTATCCCTAAATTTATGAGAAATTATATGTGAATATGCAATGAGTTACGGCACATGCTTTTAAAATCATCACTACAACATTTTCAGGTTGAGGCAATTTTTAAAAAGTGTTCCCTAAAAGCTGACAAAAAGTTGCTTTTGATCTATGGCAACACTTTTGGATCTAAGGCAATGTTTTTGGGTGGCGTTGCATATGCAGCCGTTGCCTTAGATCAAGGCAACACTTTTTTATTTCAAAAGCGTTGCTTTTGAGAGCAACACTTGCAACACTTGGTAAGTGTTTCCTTTGGTTGAAAAACAACAACACTTCAAAGGTGTGTTTGAGACTACACTTTTTCAGTGTTGTCTTTTCTCTTATATTTTGGCCACTACTACAAAATGTTGCCTATTTGCAATAAAATGCAACTCTTTTACGTGTTGTTTATAAGTTTGAATTCGCAATACTTTGAAGTGTTGCCTATTAGTTATGAATATGCAACCTTTTAAAGCATTGCCTTTTCTTTTAGATATGCAACCTATATAAGTGTTGCCTTTTCTTTTGGATATGCAACCTACATAAGTGTTGTTTTTTCTTTTGGATATGCAACCATACAAGTGTTGTCTAATATTCAAAATATGCAACTAATAGAAGGGTTGCCTTTTTGGTAAAAATAAAAGTTATTTTTGTAATAAAAATACACAAAAATAATATGTACAATAAAATTTTTTGTTCATACATGTGTAATTATTTTATTTAATAAATAAATTTGTGCACAATGAAAAAAATTATAAAAGAGACAAAATAACTAATAATAAAATTCTAATTAAAATAAATATTAAAAAGTTTAATTAGTATTTCAAATACACGTTTATCAATAATTTTCAACAAAATAATAAAATTCTTATCTAACAATAATTGTCATAATAAAATAGTAATTAATATTTATCCAAAAAATATCAATTTACTTGCATATTTTATATCCATGCTTGACTTGTCCCATATGCTAAATCTGCAAATAATACATAACAAAAAAGTATATTGTTATTCATGTACCCGATATAGATGAGTATATAGTACTAGTGAGAGAGTTATACCCTATCGTTGATGCATTGATGTTATCCCTTTGAAGTGTGAAGCATACTTGAGCTGTTGATTGGTGCGATATAGAGAAACTTCAAAGCCCCCTGTCCCTAACAATTAAGTTCTCAATCTTCTGTGGTCATATGCAAAAGGTCAAAAGCTAGTTCACAATTGCTGGTCTGCCAAATACAAGCCCCTACCCACCCCTGTTTCAACTTTTTCTTAGTAGCTAGCTCCTATTTCTACAAGTTTTCCACTAGGCTACACATATTTCAAACTCTTGGCACTCTATCAAATGGATTCTTCCACTATTTTGGCTATCTCCTGATAAAGCAATCTCTTCCCTGCTTTGTTATGAGTTATTTATTAGCATGCTTAACCTAAGAATTATCATGTCCACATACTACAAAATGAATATTAATGGTAGGTATGAGCAGAGAAAGGGATAAAAAGACAATTTTGGTGGTGGGCGGGGGGAGGGGGTGTGGGAGGGTTCTCTGTATCATATAAGCCTTGTCCATGCTACTATTCAAGTCTAATAACTATGCTACACAGATCAAAGACTGATTGGATAATCAATACCAACCAGAAGGCATGATCCCATATGTTGTCAACAATGTCCCAGTTTGCAATAATTCCATCCTTTAATGGAGACAGGACCTGACAGCATGGAAGAAATAGATAAATAACCTAAACCCATTCATTACAGTAAAATCTGTAAATTAGTAATCCAAGCTTCATCTGTCCAAAGCTTTCAAGATAATACCAAGGGCTCAATAATTGATAGACTTGCCAATTTGCCAGCCTACTACGTACCTCTCTTAATTTGTGAGGCATAAATGTACATGATCTTGAATAAAAAATTGTTAGTCATAGTCAGAATCAACAAGTTAGACTTTTCTACTTCACTATGTTGGGCTTTATAAAGTAAAGCCAAGAGGCTTGGGAGGAGGGGGGTTTCTAAATAATACTTTCTATTGAGAAGGAAACAGATCATGCCACAAGCGGTCCGGTGTAAATTGCATTGTATGGCTTAACTTCACCAACACTAATTGTCTAAAAAAACTAACACATAAATTTTGGCTTACAAGGAGTAAATTTAATTGAGTTGTTGATCAAATTTGCAAAACTTTGGACTACTCTAGCAAAGTCACCGCGAACTAGCTTTGGCATATCATCTGCAAGGGCAACCAATTAACAAGATGCATCAGAATCATTGTTGAAGAGATTTCTAGTCACCAAAATAAGATTTTAGATTCATACTAAAATATAATTCATATTATATACTAACCAGATAGGTCTAAGATAGTCTCTAGATTGTGATTCATGCATTGCACAGAAAACATATCCACTAGTCTTTCAAGTTTCCTTCCCAAGTTGAATTCAGCATCTTCTAGAACTAGCTTTCCTGATTCCACTTATATTCTATGAATCTTTAGAAAGTTTCTCCAAACAAGTAAGTGCATATTTTTTTCAAGGAACTTATAATTGAATGTTCTTGAGCAAAATAATTATGTCACCTTGCTAAGATCCAAGATGTTTATTAAGAAGCCGTAGCAGCGCCGTCGAGCATTTTCTTATATGAGTAACCGTTGCACACTGTTCGTTGATTAGACAGTCGTCGGACATAAGAATGTCGAGTAGCCCAATTATTGCAGCCATAGGTGTCCTCAATTCATGGCTGCAATGCACCAAAAAGAAGGATCCTAATTACATGTTTGATAAAACAAAAGTAGATACCAAAATCTAGACACAAGTTTAGCATAATCAATCAGATTGAAACTGAGAAAATCAACCTCATGTTTGCAAGAAATTGACTCTTATAATTGCTTGATACCTCTGCCTTTCTTCTAGCATCAATTTTCATTCTTTTATAAGGTTTGTAAATGTATATGGCAATGCCGTCTCTTACATGAAAATCAGACCAGACAAGTAAGGGCTTTTGTTTGCGGCGGAGATGGACAGAGTCGGTCACGGGCTTTAGAGTTCGATTGCTGCTATGGTCCAACACAAAAGTTCAATAACCATAACAATGTGCACAATCTTCCATATTTTGACACAATGTGAAAAGAATACATAAATAAATGAAATAAGAATACATTTTGATTCAACTAAAAAAAAAGCTTTTCATCAGCTTAGTAAAATATGCCATACATGAATGTGCATTGTGAAGAACATAGAAAAATCGATTCTCCCATAAAAATTAATTCATATGAATTAGTTATATATAATTAGTGCACTATCAACATTTCCAAACTTTTTATTGATAAATAAACTGTACATAACTCAAACCACTAATTTTTTAGAGGAGTAAGACAAAGTTCTTAAAAATAAACAGAATAGAGCAAGTGCAGCACCTTGTAATCTTTTTTTTTCATCATTCATCTTTTTTTGAAGCTCACCATTAGTAACACTTCATTGATAATCTTCAGAGGAAAATACAGAGACATAAGATGCCTGTGTTCAAAGATTGGCAACTAAGCACTCCCAAACACAAAACAGAACAACAAAATACAAACCTAAGAAACAACAATTAAACTAAAATCACATTAAATTGCTAAATTGTGATTACTCGAAAAAGAAACAACAATTTAAATCAAACCTAAGAGGTATTTGAAGGTGAGCGACAAATCGGTAAAGTCTTTGTCCTTCGACATGATCGAACTCGAAACTGCAAAAACAATGAAAAGAAGAAAAGGATTATGTGAGCTTCTTCAATCAATTAAACTGAAAGAGATGTGCGTGGAGAGAGAGAGAGAGAGAGAGAGAGAGAGAGAGAGAGAGAGAGATGTATACTAGAACTATTGTAATTAATTCAACAATTCAACTAAATTAATCAAGTAGTATGTAAAATCAATCTACAAGCCTTCAATGACAACGATGGAGGAAGAGATGCCTGAGGACCGAGGCTGAGGCGAGAGGCTTGAGTGAAAGAGGTGAATGGCGGAGAGTTATCGATTTGCCTGAGAGGATAGAGCACGGCACCACGGCGGAGCAAAGCAGAGGTTTTAGAACGGCGCGAGCAGAAAAATGCGACGGAGCAGAGTAGAACAAGGCGCGAGCTCGAGCAATGAGAAACACGACGAAGCCGAGCAGAGAAGAGGGATTATAGCAGTGGCGGACTGGCAGCGCAAGGTAGAAACAACAACAACAGCGCAAGGCAGAGACGGTGCTGTAGGTGAAGAAAGTGGCGGTGGCAACTTCTCTCTCCGTCGTCTTCTTCTCCTTCTTTCTCTTCTTCCTCATTTGATGGCAGTTCTCATTTTCTTTTCTTCTCTTCATCACTCTCTGTCTCTCTCCCCTCACCGTGCATTTTTTCCTCCTCTCTTTTTTTTTTCGTTCTCCTTTTCTTTTCTTCTCTTCATCACTCTCTGTCTCTCTCCCCTCATCGTGCATTTTTTCCTCCTCTCTTATCTTTTTTCCGTGCAATAGAGAACGCTAATCCTCTTTATGTGGTCTTCTCTGATTTTCTAATCTTAATTAACTCTGTGTTTTATTATTTTTTTGTTATAAAGTTGAATTTGTTTTATTTTTAAATTGATAGAAAATGATAATTAAAGTTAAAATATGTATTAAAGATAAAATTTATTTTTTAAAAGAGGCATTAAAAATTTTAGGCAACACTTAAAAAATAAAGTTTAAAATAAATTTAAAGATAACTCTTATAAAAGTTAAGATATTAGCTTTATAATAATTGCTTTTGTATATTTGATGGAGCAACACTTAATAAATGTCTTTTAATTTATTAAAGGCATCATTTATAGTGTGTTGATTAAAAATATGTTGTTATAGTTCTATTTTTTGTCACTAATATAAAGTGTTGTATATATATATTTTAGACAACATTTTTAAAGTGTTGTTTTGAATATATGTTGCAATAGACAAAAAATATTGTAGTGCATTGGATGGTGCAGAGGATTTTGATTTTTTAATAAAGAAAAGCTTAGAACATGTATATATTTAAATGCGAGAAGATAATTTTATACGACCCAAAAGATGTAATAATTATCTAGGTGAACAATGTAAAAACAACTTTATTATTTATATTCTTGTCTTCTAGGTTTAATAATTGCACAAAGTAGTGTATTAATGCACAGCTACATATTTTAACAGACAAGAAAACTTACATATAAATGAAAGAAATCGGTAATATTAGAAATGGAGTATTATTACTCATTCCTTTTCAAAATAAGTATTTTTTCACATTTTAAATTTTATTTAAAAAATAAATATATCTAGATGATTTGTCGTTTAGATGCATTCATTTGTTAATTTTGTATAAATGCACTAACTTTATAATGAGGCTTATTAATTTAGATATGCTTTACATATATGTGTAACGCGTTGATATGGATTAAGGGGTGCTTTGCATAGGTGTGGGACAGTTTTTGTGAGAAACATGGAACAAGAAATCGGAGAGAGGGAATTGTGTGCAAAAAAAATTGAGGCACTAAATCGGAGGATCCGAAATGTGAGGAAGAGAAAATTTTGAATTTCACGGTGAATTAATCGGACCCTCCGATTAGTTTTTTTTCTCTCTTTCTAATTAGAAAATGGACAATCCGAGTTTGCATAAAAAATTATTTTTTTGAATATAGTAACGCTAATCGATGGATCCGAGTTGAATATAATAAGTTTTTTCCTTCATATAAGCGTGGGTAGCTTGTATTGTAATGATACGAGTGTTTCCTCAATTCATCTTCTTCTTTCCGAAGCACCTTCATCTACATTTCTCTCTTTTTTTAAACGTAGAAAAATATTGAAAGTATGAAGTTTAATCATATGAGTGAGAAAAATGGATGATAGAGTCTTATTGAAAGTATATTATTTCGGGCAGATTTTGTTAGAAACAGTTGAAGGAGTGAGATTTGTTTGTAAAAATCCATTAGATATTGTTATTCCATTCACAATCTCATTCGAGGAACTAAAAAGTGTGATTTGTGAGAAGATAGAATCTGGGTTGTCTAGAAGAATATCATGTATTTTATACAGGTATCTCATACCTTTATTTGGTGGATTCGTGCAATTTCAGACGAAATATGTAACAGATGAAGCGAGCATGCAAGAGATGTTTTCAATGTACATTGAAAGTCGTGGTCAGATATCATTCATTGAGGTGTATGTGGAATTCGAACCGTCTGAAGCCGATCGAAATATTGAACGGGAAGATTACAACAGCGACAGTGAGGAAGAGTTTGAAAGCAATTACGAAGTTGTTGGTCCTGATGGAGAAGAAGACCAAGGTGACAGCAATGTGGCACCAAATATAGCTGATGTGACAAATGCACTCGCAAACCAACATCCGTTTGAGGAGCCGTCTTCCATGCGAGCTTTGGATTTGGAAGCCATGCATGCTCCGGAGTTTCCGGAGTATATAAATGCAGGTACGTAGTTGCCTATAGATATACACGAAAGATTAGAATTTTATAATAATTTATATTGATCGATGTGAACAAATAGTTACGTGATATGTGATAATATACGTAATTAGCATTTGTTGGTGTGTTTGCTTAGTTAATAATATTATTTGTAGTTAGTGTTGAGTTAAGAAATTAACTAAATTAATTAATGATGACAAACATTATTTTTGAGCAAAATAAATAATTAGTGTTGATTAATTATATCTACTTATTAACTAATTGTTTATTGTTGCAGGCCAAATGTAATAGCCCAAATGGAATAAAAGGCATTCAGCAAAGAATATTGGGCTAAAAGCAAAATAAAGAGCCCAAGCAAAAGCAAAGGAAGAAACCAAAGAAATTAAATCGGACCATGCATACTAATACCCGATCCAAGCCCGAACTGGTTTCAGAATTGAAATTCCCTCTCTCTTGCTTAACTAAAAGCAACGCTCTTCTTCTTTCTAATCAAGTCACATCAAGATTTCAGAAAAAGCAAGAAAGAGAAAGAGAAGAAAAGCTTCTTCCATAAGCCATTAACCAAAGAAGCAAGAGAGAGAGAATTGAAGCTTGAAGCACAGAAGCTAAAACAGAAATCCCAAGCTAAATCAAGCTTAAGAAAGGTAAATCATATCATCTTGCATGCATTAGATCTTCATCCTTTCTTCCTTACTCTCTGCTCTATCCGAAAATGGCTTTAAAGGGAAAGTTGTTCTCTGCCCTATTCTGCTGTGTATCTACGGTCTTAATCAAGACTTGGGGACCAAGTTGGTGTTCAAGGGTTCAGATTTGGTTGACCATTGGAAAACAAGTTCGGTTACTTCTTCATGGCTTTCGGTCAAGTTGGAAAAGTCAGAAGCAAAGGTTACTCTTTGATGTTAAAATTGAAAAAGTGAATCTGTGAGTTGGTGAAGCTCAAGGCTCAAGGTGTTGACCTTGGATGAAGAACCAAGGAACGTGCATGAAGATAAAAAGGAGCTTGCTGTTCATTCAGAAGCAAGGAGAGAAAATCAGAGTTTGAAAGTATTGTTCTGAGAAAGCTCTTTGAAGAAGTTCAACTAACTGGACAGTGTAACCTACTCAAAGGTGTATTCCGCCAGTATGAAGAACTGAATCAGAGGCTTGCTAATCTGGTTTTTCGCATAGCACAGAGGCTGTTGTTGAAGTCAATATCCTTCATGTTTTTCTGATTGTAATGTACTTTTCTAAGCTTATCTTTCTGTAATTTCTTGAGAGAAAAGGCAAAGTGAGAAAGCTTAAGAAAAAGCCATGAGTGAAAAGGCTGAGAGATACACTTGAGATAAAAGCCTAGAGTTATTTTCAGATTTCTTTAGGTTGGTTAAGTGTCTTGTATCTTATTCCTGTTTGGTATCCCTTTCTTAGTTGGGTTAGCACTAAGAGTAAATAGTAAGGTGTTAGCATAGCCAATGTCAAGTTAGGTTAGAACTTGAGTGTGAAATTGGTGTATGTAATACTGTTAACTATAGTGAAATTCTTCCATATTTGTGGAGGAGACTGGATGTAGGTTGTATAGCACAAAGCAACCGAACCAGGATATATGCTGGTGTAAGCCTTTTCTTCTCTGTCATGTTCTGTTTTCTGTTATTCATGAGACAAAAATAAATTGTCTCATAAATTTCCGCTGCTGAGTTCAAACAGAATCAGATTTGTAACTTCTACAAAAAGGTCAAAACAGCAACTTAAAAAGAAGGCATAGATTCAACCCCCCTTCTCTAAGCCTACTACAACCTTCAGTTAGTTATTAATGAAGTTAAATGATAATTAGTGTTTATTCATCAGTAATTATTTATGTGCTCATAATTTTAATTAGTGTTTATTAATTATTTTAAGATTGATGTAGGTAGAGATTGATTTACTTTTAATTGGACTTATTAAATATTTGTGTATTAACTATTTATGCTACGGCTGTCGTCGTGGCAGAAATTCCTTTTGTCGCAGATGGCGAATTTGCCGTGGGTATGGAATTCAGTTCTAGGAAAGCTGTTATTAGGGCGATAAAAGATTATACTATCCGAAGAGGTGTAGACTACCAGGTGTATGAGTCGGAGCCGCTGACATTTTATGCCAAGTGTATGCAGTATGGGTTAGGTTGTGATTGGCTTATTAGGGTTAGGTTGATGAGCAGGAAGTACTGTTGGGTTATAAGGAGGTATAATGGAAGTCACACTTGCACCAGAGCAACCATTTCTCAAGATCATTCGAAGCTTGATTCGAACACAATGACAGAAGCAATAAAGCCGTTGGTTGAGGTTGATTCCTGATAAAGGTGAAATCAGTTATTGCGGGAATGCAGTCCAAGTTCAATTACACTGTCAGCTATCGAAAAGTATGGTTGGCTAAGCAAAAATCAGAGGAAAAAATATTTGGAGGTTGGGAAGCATCGTACGAAGCTTTGCCTATATGGTTTGAAACCATGTGTCATAAGGAGCCATCAGCAGTTGTCCATTTTGACACTATGCCTGCCTATCAAGGCGATGACTTGGTTACAGATATCCAGGTGTTGCATCGAGTCTTTTGGAGTTATTACCCCTGTAATAGAGCATTCAGACATTGTAAACCGGTTGTCCAAGTAAATGGGACTCACTTGTATAAAAAGTACAAGGGTTGTCTGTTGGTTGCAGTTTTACAAGATGGAAACAACAATATCGTCCCAATTGCATTTGCTATTGTGGAGGGACATAATTCTAATGCGTGGCACTTTTTTCTGAGTAACCTGCGACAGCATGTAGTGACTCAGGATGGCATGGGACTGATCTTTGACTGACACAAATCTATCAATGCAGCTGTGGCCTGCAGTAACGAAGCTTGGTCGCTTCCCAGAGCTTTCCACATGTTTTGCATCAGGCATATAGAGTTGAATGTTTTGAGGAAGTTCAAGACACCTACCTACAAAAACTTGTCATCAATATATGTAACCTTGTTGTAATTTGAGGTCCATTATTAATAAGTAGGTACTGTTAATGGTTTTTTTTGTAATTTGTCCTTTCTTGTTGCGCAGGATATTCGAGGACGGTCCATGAGTACGAGTTGCATTACCAACGTTTACGAAAACGGGGCGAGACTTACACAACTTGGCTAAACCGAATCCCCCGCAAACATTATGCATTGGCATTCGATGGTGGTTACTAATGGGGTCACACAGGCACGGACCTACGTGCAAGGAAGAGGGGGCATTTGCCCCCATAGAATTTTTAAAATATACACATATATATGTTGTTATATTATGTTTATTTTAAAATAAAATATAAATGATTTTCTTGTGTTTTATGTTAAAATTTTGTTATTAAACTTAACATATAACAATAATAATTATTATATTATTAAATTTGAGTTAGTATAATAATAAAAAATAAATAAATAAATAAATTCAAAAAATAGTGATAATTAATTTTATTATATTAGTTAATTAGTTGATAATTAAATTAAAACTTAATTATAAGTGATTGTGTGTATATTTTTAGCTTTTATTAATATGTATAGATAGTTATAATTTAAAATTTTGAATACATCTAAATCAATTTGGATTAGTCGAGTGATCAGTTTAGTCATTGTCCACTTAAGTAAGTGTTGGGAATTCAAATTTCATCTCGTATGTGTAGCAACTCATTGGCCAATTATAGACTTTTAAATGAAATTCAATTTCATAACAGATTAATCCTTAATTTGTTAAGTATTGTAGAAAACAAAAAAATATATCTATACTTAAATTTTATTATATTTTTGCCCCACTGCAAAATTTTTCTGGGTCCGTCACTGGGGTCACATGACTACGAACCTCGTGGAATGCATCAACTCAGTGTTGAAGGGTGCGCGCAATCTCCCCATTACTGCACTTGTGAAAGCAACTTTCTACAGACTCAACGAGTTATTCACTCAAAAAAGATCCGAGGAGGAGGCTCGGATTACTGCCGGCCATATTTTTTCTGAGCTTGTGACCTCCAAGTTGTATGCAAATCAACTTGCATAAGGAAACATCCAGATGAATTGCTTTGAAAGGAAGAATGAGGTATTTGAAGTGCGTGAGATGCCAAGTGGAGTGGAGTATGCCGTCGACCTCTGTCGACAACGATGTGACTGTGGTGAGTTCCAGGTGGACCGAATTCCTTGTAGGCATGTATTTGCATGTTGTGCAAATCAACGATTATATTGGAAGGTTTATGTTCATGAGGTGTATAAGATGGACCAAGTCCGACGGGTTTACCGAGTCAGGTTTAGGCCACTGGGGAATCCTACTACATGGCCTGATTACAACGGGCCTCGATTCGTACCAAATCCGTACCTGAGACGAGTTACCAAAGGTCGTCCGAGGATGACGCGCTTCTTGAACGAGATGGACACATGAATGTTACTCCGTCCTAGGATATGTAGGCAATGTAGGGCTGAGGGTCATAGTCGTAATAGATGCCGTCAGGCAAGTGGTGCAAACGCCGGCAATGATGCTCAATAGATTTATGTATTTCGTGTTAAATCCAAGTAGTCTATGATATTTTCTACCCTGTATAACTTACCCAAGCTACAAAGTTTGTTACTTGAAACATTGTAACTGATATCAAACTACTATATGCCATGTTCGATAAACAAGTACTCCATAATATGCATTGTAACAATCCATAGAACAGGTAAACAATACATGGAAAAATGTTCGATGAACTACACTGTAATAATACTAAATACACGAAATCTACTTTCTCCTTGCCTACTTTATGTCGTCCACAAGATCCTTGCATTTCTTGGAGATCCTTTTGAACATGGATGGAGTGTATCGATTAGCACTACAACGTGGCGGATCAACCCTAAGATTGTAGCATTTCCCTGCTCCAGCTGGAGTACATACCTCACCTGTGTATAACTTAATTAGTTGACTGAACAAGTTTCTAATATAATAAAATCAACACAAGTGAACCAGCATGTATACAATATAAGCAAATCACCATAAATGCATATAATATAATCAATTGTTCGAGCAAGTTCACAATATAAGCAATTCAACCATATATGAATACAACATAATCAAACGAAGCAGCAAGCGTATAAAAAATGCAACTCAACCACACATGAATTTAATATAATCAAATGACCCAGCATGTATATAATATAAGCAAATCAACTGTAAATGAATATAATATAATCAACTGGCTAAAGATTAAACCAATAATAAGACATGCACCCTCACCATCACTGGAACCATCATTATTCGATTCTTTATCTTCGTCCATCTTTTCATCTTCTTCCTCATCGTCATCCTCGTCATCTGGGTATCAACTAGATACTCATCCGTCTCTAGATCAACTGTATTAGCATTTTCTCCAATTAGACCCATTGAAACACGATGGGGGTTTTGACTATTAAGAATTTCTCTACCACCATCACTCCTACTTGAGTCACCAGATACCAACCCTCCAGTACTAACCGAGGAAGTGCGGTATGGATGCATCATGTCCAAGGAATACCTACCAGGCATGATATCAGGCTAATGGCCGTACTGTGATTGGACTGCTTCTACAGCCATGAATCCAAGTAAACTGTATTGGATATGATGTGGTAAACTGTATTTGAGGTACATATGGGTTTGAGCATTGCGATTGTTCTTGTGTAGGTGGAGGTGGAGGTGGAAGTGGCGGTGACTGTGGCTCCTGTTCTCCATTGTCATCATCCATGACCTTATTACCCTCATCATTCTCTTGACCCACACGATTCGACAGATTCAAGTGGTTGCCATATCTTGCACGGTACCAGTACATGTAAATATCCGACAGATGCTGTGGAGGCATGGAAAGCTCAGTAAGAATGTGGTTATACCTGTTTGTCCACTACATCACCCAAAACGAATGAGTTGTGGTCGTTGCCCAGTCAAGATTCTTAGGACCAGTCAGGACCATTCCGTGTGCCTTGTCAAGATTTTGTTCCTGATGAGGAACTCACTGAATGAAACCAAACTGTCTCCTAAACCTATCGGTTGCATGCCACTCAATGATTTCAAAAGACACTAGAGGCACCGTAGCGCTCCACACAACCGAGTGCATGTAGATATCTGCAGGAATTATATCCGGATCAATGCAATCCACAGCATAAGCAAGCCACACAAACTGCGATCAATAAAGGAAACAGATTATTACAACCCAGATAACATTAACACTAAACCTGAATCAAATACTTCTTTAATAACCACACACTTGGCCTTCTTGGAGATCATCCAAGTTTTTTTCTAAAATGCTCTAGTGTAAGGTACCTAAAGCGTCGGTCTCCACGCTCCCAGTTACGCCACCTAATATGACTTAATTCATTAACACAATTCCTTTATACATATGAATATAGGATGTAACTGTAAGAAAATGTTACCTATTTGCAAGCGGAAAACTGCAGGGTTTCCGAGGAACCGGCGCTAGAAATGGGAGACGGATCCAAGCCCAAGTTAGCAAAAGCGTTAGCGGACCATTGATTTTCTTGCAGTCAAAACGAGATGTCCTACATAATGACCTGTACAGGTGTGCCAGGCATGCAGATCCCTAACTGTATTGTCAGATACTACCAAAATCACGAAGCAAAGGCAAGAACTTCCAGTGCACAGATGTCCCAGACTTGTCACCAAACAAGACTGTACCAAATAATAGCATAATGTGGCACTTCACGTACCTCTGCATGCTGGTTTCGTCAACCAACTGTATTCTTTCTTTAAGATCTCGAAGCCAGGTCAATTTTATGCAGCTTGCTCTACAGTCTGACTTCCTCGGTGCAACCCCAAATTGCTACAAACACTCCTCCTCTAAGGTTTCAAAACTACTTATAGTCATCCCTGTGACTGGAAGACCATCTATTGGAAGACCAAGGATAAGAGCAACATCTTCCAGTGTCACAGCACATTCACCAACAGGAAGGTGAAAGGCATGTGTGTTTGGGTGCCACCTTTCGACTAGTGCATTTACAAGTACTTTTTGACATTGAACTACTCCAATTTGGGAAACATGTAAGAAACCAGTTAACCGTAAATGCTCCTCAATCCTATCATTGTACCGATGCGGAGGGAGTGGGTGATCACATATCAGATACCGTAAACTCTACAAAAACATATCAGATTATTAGTCAAATCATTAACAATGACTAATTTACTACTAAAAGATAATAACTATCCATGATATATAATTTAAATAATTTCCACAATTAACTAACCAAGACATAATAATACAAATCGCAAAGCTATGATATATAATTTTACATATATATTAATTTGCATATATATTAATAACAAGTTTAACAGTCTGGTGGTTGTGAATATCATTTTTCTCCTTCAAAAAGGAGGTTCGAACCCCATCTTCCACGTTTTGAAAAATTTTGAAACTTAGGCAATTCGTTCGAACCGGTCTGACCGGGTTTGACCGATTCATTGACTTATAGGGTGACATAGTCGAACCGGACCAATTTTCAATTTGGTTCACCCGTTTTTAAATCAAACCGGCCGGTCTGGTCCAGTTTGAGTTACAATGCACCCAGGTACACCAACATATCCATCTCAATTAAACATCAAACAACAAACAGTAATATATTACTACAAATTCTGCCTAATTTACGCTAAAATTTCCCAAACCATTTCCAAAAATTATTCAACTTATACGTAATAAATAATTATAATTTCTAAAATTATTACAAAAAATTCTAACCCATATATTATTTTTAATAATCACAATCTTAATCTATATATGTCCCTAAATCTACTTTCTAACAATAATAACATTAACTCTATAACATATAATAATCTGCCTCTTCATTGAATATATATGCCTAAATTTCTAATAATAATAATAATAAATCTTAACCATAAAAAATTAAAAATTAAACTTACATAATCAGGGTGGCTGAGATGATGTATAATATGAAGTTTAGGACGATCAACATCTTTATATTTTTGTTTCCTTGGCATTATGAATTTTTTCTTCCAACTTGCATGAACAACAATGGAGTTTTGGAGGTTGAAGAAGAAGAAGAAAAGAGGAAAGGTATGGCTGGCAGGGTTCTTGAAAGGGACTCGGAAGGAGTGGATATGGTCCAACATGTTGGTATAAGGGGCACCGTCCATGGGGTAAACGACAGCGTGCCACATGGCCTTGCATCACAAATCGGACGGTCGGAGTTGCTCCCTCTAATCGGATCGTCCGGATTCTTCTCCCACAACTCCCTGGATCTGAATTGTGTTCCACTGTCACTACAGGTAAAGCACTTGTGTACTCCATAACAAGACAAGACACCAAATTTACTTCTATATTAAAAATAAAAAGTGTTTTTAATGAATTAAAAGAATTAAAAGAAATATTACTTCGAAAAAGAGAGAATTCACTACTAAAAAAGAAAAATATAAGAAAATAGGATCTCTCATTTGAATAGTCATAATTTCTCAAATATATTTCCTTTTTCTCGTAGGATCTTTTATTCAAATGAAATGATGCATCCATCTAATTCATCATGTGAGGCACAATTGTAGGACATGATTGATATAACCATAGTGCATGTAATTTTGTGATTAAAACTGTTTGTGTAGGAACAAGAGGTCATGTTGAGTAGACTACTAAATAGGGATGATTGTGTTTTATGTGGTCTATTATTATTATTATTATTATTATTATTATTATTTTGGACTATGTTTTCATAACTCACAACTCACAGGACAATCTTTCCGTCAATCCCATCACCTTTTCCTTCATTCATTGTTATCTTAGCTTAGACATGCATTATAGTATATGCTTTTCTTGAGCCTTGTTAAGTAGCAATCAATGTCCCAAAACTTTTAATCCCTCTGCTACAACTTTGTATGGAAAGAAAATTGTTTTGTGATAGGAATCAAACAAGAGAAATACTAGATCATCATTATAATTTATTATTTATTATTATTAATTAATTATTAATATTAAAAAATATAAAATCAAATATATTGTTAAATTATTAAATTAAAAAATTATACTAAAAAAATTAAATTAATAACTAAATAATAAACAAAAACAATAAATTTTAATACCCTAACTAATATTTCTTGTCAAACAATGGTTATGTGAAAGAGAAATGTTCGTTATTTGTACTTTTTATTTTGTTGAACATTATCTTAATATTTAGTAGTGTAGTTTTATTTACCACCTTAGGGTGTGTTTGGAAACCCGTTGGAAGAGAAGAAGCACGTTTAAATTTCTTGAAAGTTTCAATATTTGGTTTGGCAAATTTTTTTCTCATAAATGCAGAAGTGATTCTGCTGCCAAAACCAGCGTTTACAAGAAGCAACTATTTTTAGCTTCTGCGTTTTCTTAACGGGCTTTTAGCCATAGATACTAACCTTTTATTTACTTTTTACCAACTTTATCCTTTGTATATGTTATTGTATTATTTATAAAATTCTTGTTATTTCTATTTATATGAGCTCTAATTTTCTATTATTTATTATTTTTATTTTTTTAACTATTTGTTTGACATTATACACTTTTATAATCGTGATTTTTATGTATTATGTTTGTTATTATCTTTTTATAATATGATTTATTAATTCTATTAGGTAAAGTAAATTAAATAAAAAAATTAACTGTAAATAATAATAATAGTAAAAAATTATAACATACTAAAAAAAGAGTACTAAAAATACTAAAAATATATTATATAAAAAGATCATTAAGAACTTCTAGATTTGTTTCAATCATTTAATTTTTTTTATTATTTTCAGTACTATCTTTTATAATTGTAATTCTCCTATACTATATTTTAGTGTAATTTTTTATAATATAGATTATGATTCCATTAAAAAAGATAAATTAAATAAAAAATTAATCATATATAATAATAAAATCATAAACGTTGGATTTCAAATTAATATTAAGAATAAGATTATTGAGAGTACTAGAATAAGAGTACGATGTAAAAAAATACTAAAGTAACATTTAATACTTAAAAATGTAACATATTTGATTAAATATTCTTTTATATATATATATCTAAAATATATAATTTTTATTTTTATTTAAAAAAATATTTTGTCTATTTTTATATGTTATTTTTATTTTAGTAAGTAAATATTAATTTTATTATAAAATTAACTAATAAAATCTATTTAAATATCTAAATTAAAACAATAGGATAATATAAAAAAATCTAAGTTGATGTCCATTTTAGTAATTTTTTATCTAAAAGTGATTTTGAATGGTATAAGCCAAACAACATTTATTTTACTATAATCCATTTTGATACAAAAATTACCAAACATAAATCACTTTAACACAAACCTACTTTTGACCAAAATCAAATTTGCAAAATCAATTTTATGCAAACTCCCATTTGCAAACTGTAATCCAAACACACACTTAATGGTGGAGTGTATCAACACATTATCTTATAAATATCAGATTTAAATAATAATATTTTCATGCAAATAACAATGAAAATGGCGTGGAAAGCTATCTTTATGCCTATTTTATATTTTTGTATTTCGTCTTTTAAAAATATTATTTATATACTAAATTTAATTATTATATATTTATATATAAATATACATATAATTTAATTGATTTTTAATATATATTTTATACTCAACAAAATTATTGAGAGGTGTGCAACTATTTCCTAGAATTTCAAGATTTCATTATATATTATATGACGCTTAAATTGTCATTCATTGTATGCATTAGTTTAGTGGTAGGTTGTTGACACTATTACATAAGATTTTTTTCTAAAATAAATTAAAAAATATATTTATTTTTATAAACATGTTATTTGAACTTTAATTTTTTAGATATATATTTTTTAAAAATTTAGGACAAATTCGTCACACCTCTGTCGAACTCCATAATTTAAATAGTGTTTGTTTAATCTTCTGCGAACATGAAGTTCATCACACTTCCGACAAATTTCAAGTAGAGTTTGTCATACTATATAAACCGTGGGGCCAATTCAGTTTGTCGCTTTCTTCCTTTTAAATTTACTTTCTTCCTCCTTCGCTTGTGATATTCAGAATTTTCTCTACGAGATTTTTCGTCTTCCAATATCCGTAAAGTTCGTTATCCACTATATCGTCATCTTCAAGTCAGTATATAACATGTTAATTACAGTTACTGTTTACTGTTACATGTTAGTTAGAGTATATAACATATTAGTTAGATTTTTTATGTTATTATTTTTAAGTATAGTTACTATTTACTGTTTATAACATGTTAATTAGAGTAAGTTATTAGTTAATTGTTAATTAGTTTAGTCGGAATAGTTAGTTTAAGTTGTGAGTTAGATGATAATTAGTTGAATAATTAGTTAGATTAGTTTAAAATGATACATAGTTAGTAAAATTAAGTTATCAGTTAATTATTGATTAGTATGTTTATAGAGTTAGTTGAATATGTAATTGGATTAGATTAGATTAGAATGATACATAGTTAGTAAAATTAAGTTATCAGTTAATTATTCATTAGTATGTTTAGAGTTAGTTGACGGTTTCATGTAGTTGGTTTACATTTTAATTAGTAAGTTTATAAATTGATTAAGATGTAAGGTAGACAATTAGAACTTAGTTCATGTTATTTTATTTACTAGAGTGTAGTTAGATGGAGCAACAATTATTGGGGTATGAACATACGCTTTACAGATTGGATCAGGCTGAGCACATTGTCGAAAAACTTGATCGAGTGGTACACTTTTATTACTCTTGTTTATTATATTATAATAAAAATGTGAATTTGTAATTTTATGTGTTGACCCTCTTTTTTTTTACTTGTATTTTTGGTTCGGTAGGCGCCTCAGATCTTGCGCACCAGACGAAATTCGATGAAACGCCCAGTTGAGGAGATTATGCCAGATCTCAGGCGAGCCGGGTTTGAGCATGTGGCGTATATAGTAGAGTTCAAGCACGATTGGTCATTAGCGTCAGCATTGATAAAGAGGTGGAGACCTGAGTCCCATACATTTCATTTGCCATGGAGAGAGATGACTATCACCCTACAGGGCGTGACCTACCAGTTGGGACTCACGATCGATGGTGATCCTGTTGGTGGCTGCATCGATGGGTGGAAGCAGCACCATGATGGATGGTCCATTGAAAACTTTTTCCAACAGCTACTGGGTGCTATTCCTGACCTAGAAGATAAACAGTCATAGAGCAAGTGAACTGTCAAACTCACTTGGTTTCACAATACCGTTTGTAGAGAGCTCGAGCAGGATGTCATTGAGGAGCGCCTGTTGCGGTACAGGAGAGGGTATATCATGCAGGTGATCGGAGGTATCTTATTCCCGAATGCATCTGACTCTCGGGTACACATCAGGTGGCTCCCCCTGCTAGAGGACCATGACAGATATGGCAGGTTATCATGGGGATTGGCTGTGCTGGCATGGTTGTACTGCCAAATGTGTCGTGCCATGAAGCATAGTCAGCGCAATCTGGGTGGTTGCATTAGTTTACTGCTCTCTTGGGCCTATCTCCATATTCCATTACTATGGCCGGTTGGATTTGATACTCGTCGATTTCTGCTAGTTGAGAGGTATTATTCATTTTTGTACTTTTCTTCATTAGTAAATGAAATTGAGAAATAATGTGTAATCATTCACGGTATTGTAGGTGGGTTGAGTACCGTCTAGATAATGCCAAAGGTGAGCACAGGCTTAGGCATTATAGGCGTATGCTGAATGGGATCGGCATCCTCAACGTAAGTGATAAAGATTTAAGAATTATAATTTTATGTTAATTAAATTTGGAACTTGTATATGATGTGTCTTACGTTTTGTGAACAGGTTGACTGGACGCCGTATGCTGGCCTACATCTGTAAGGTGTAGTTCCACCGTGGATAGCTGAGGCTGAAGCTTCGGCGGTGGTTGTATATCTGCTCCTTTGCTTTGCTATCATTGAGTGGCATCAGGTTAACAGTTCGGTCGCCTGCAGCACATTTTGACTAGGCCTCTGAACATCGATGAGATGCATCGGCACGATGGTAGGTTCGGGCAAGGCAAGTGGTTCTAGCATTTTATGGTTGCTGGCATGAGATGTGAGATGCTCGTGCAGACCATCACCTCCATATACACCACCATATCGACTTGCGTCCATCACGGTCATACATGACTTGGTATCTTCAGTGGGCCCACATAGAGTTGGTTGGTCAGGGTGACCAACACTTGGTGGCAGGCGGGGTTGTACCAGATGACCTCCTGATTCATGGTGTAGAATTTAAAATCCACAAACTAACCGACAAGTGTACCGGGTCGTACCAAATAATACCTCAGGTGAGTGAGGGTCGATCCCACGAGGATTGATGGATTAAGCAAAAATGATTGGGTGATTTACTTAGTCAGACAAACAGAAAATGATGTTGAGAGTTCAATAGTGTTAAACAGTAAATTCAGAGAATTAATAAAACAAACAATAAATTTGTATGAAGATTATACGAGAGAACAGTTAAGGTTTCAGAGTTATTTATCTTCTGGATTTCTATTTCTTACCAACTATTTTAATCATGCAAGATTCAGTTCATGGCAAACTATATGTGACTAAACCCTAATTCCTTAGACCTTTTTAGTCTCCTCTAATCTTCATCAACCGCCAATTTTTTGGTCACTTGATTTCGATTAAAGGGTTAAGTTCAAAACTAGTTTATGTGCCACAGAAACCTTAATTATCCAAATATAAGAGGATTATATGTCTCGTATTTTGTTAAGTCCAGATAATTAGTGATTTAGGAGAATTTGTTTTCAAACTATTGTTCATGTAAATTACTTTTCCAAGCTTTACAAGAACTCAATTAGAATAAGGGACATACTTCCGTTCCACCCAGATTCATAAGATGAAGAACGAAAATAAATTCTTGAAATGGAAATCAATACAGTAATTAAAATAGAAGAGTAATAGTATCAATTCATACAATAAACAGAGCTCCTAACCTTAACAGTGGAGGTTTAGTTGCTCATGGTTCAGAGAGAAAACTAGGATTCTGAAAAGTTATAAAGTGTGGAATGAGGTAAGGGAGGTCAGGGTTAACAGCATCATCCACTTTCTTCCTCTTCTTCTATAAAACTCCATCAAATCCATCTGAATGCTACCTGAAATAAACAGAATTACACAAAACTCAAAGTAGCATTCATAGTGGCTAAAAAGTATTTGAATCTTGATTAAACTTAACAATTCAAATGCAAATTCACTAGAAAAAGATAGAAAAGATGCTCACGCATCAATTCACGACTCGGATGCTCCACAACTGCACCAGCCAGAGGATGGTGACCTTCCAGAGGTGCGGCCTCATGCTGGGGGAAGGGAGAGGTAGAAGTAGAGGGAGATGCAGTGGAGGGAGAGGTAGGCAGGGGGATCTAGAGGTTGCCCACGACAGAGATTCCATTAGCCCACCAGCGCGTGTGACAGAGGATGTTGGACACACGATTGGGGATCTTTCATGACCCTTCTCTGGAGACTACTTGTCCCTTAGACCACCTGGGTCACACCCTTCGGATGTCGGGCCTAGTCACCAGGGGCATACACTAGTTGCCAGTGCGCACCTTGACATTCAGTTCAACCTGCCATTCACCCTGCCAGACTTCTAGCCCCAGATAGATTATGAGCCCATTTTGGATACGCAGGACATGGTTGATGTGACGATGGATATGCTTGATCGGATGACTCGCTTTATCCAGGGGGTGATGGTGGGTTGCCGGATGTTCCGGCAATGCCACAGCAGACCTAGCCATTTTCACATAGGCACACCACTCCTCCACAATCTGCATACCGGCCATGATACATGGACAATCTATCTAGTGGGTCATCCTGCATTACAGATTACGCGACTCTAAGGGACCAAATGAGCACTCTAATACCTAATCCAGATCTGCCCCTCGGGCGAGGACAACACGATGTCAGACCTCCTGCATGTGGCACAGGTAGCTATCTTGACCCGAGACCTCTTGGATGATGTCCTGGTCCACATGGTGGTAGGCGAGGTTGTGGCTAGTAGGTTTTGTGATAAAATATTAATTGTGTTAAAAATGTGTAGTGTACAACAGTTAGTTATAAGAAAATATTAATTTTGTTATAATTAATATCATTATTTTAAAGTTCAAACAAGTATTCTATTCTCAAGTAGTCAAATGAAGTAAATTACATGGTACAACGCTTACAATAATAGAGTTATCCACCCTAAAACGACACTTATAACTAACGCCAGCCCCTCCACCGTTAAGAGCGGTACAAGTCTTATGCGTGTGAACGACTTGACAACACAATTCGTACCTCTTCTCCCCGCTATGCTCAACATCATCCATGTTGTTACAAATCCTGAAGCTGACGGGACAATCTCTCTTTACTCTCATCATTCTAGAGTTGGGTCAAAACTCAGATTTGTAAATAAAAGACCAACTCCATGCAATACACAGGATGCACATACTGCTTTCAATCAAGTCATGCATGAGACCAACCTGCAAGAACGTGACAGCAAGGAACATGAAGAGCCTGAAAATACCTACAATCACACTTACCATCATCAAGTAGCACTTGGTAATTCTGTTGCCTGGACCCAGGAACTACTGCTAACTCTTCAACCGTGAATGTAGTCCTCGACCAATCAAACTGGTAAACATTCATAGTGTTGACATGCTTCGAGTTGAATTATATGGCCTTTATCAACGTCTGTGAGAATTTAGCACCGACTTGAAGCTGGGCAAGGGCCTCTGAATCCTTCCTAGCAAAAAATTTACCCAAACAAAAATAACTTGACTTAACAAGAGTCGTGATGGGCAAATTATCAAAATCCTTCACGACAGCATTAATGCACTCTGAGATGTTTGTCGTCAAGTGACCAAACCGACGATCCTCATCCGCATACTGTGCCCAATGTAACTGAGGCATTTCTTCAAGCCAGTTTATGATTGCTACATTCTTTCCCCTCAGACAGCCAAAATAATGAGTGAACTCCTGCTGCAACTTTAAATACGCTGCGTTAACCAGAAACTTCTTTAAGTCCTTGTTTTTGAAGTGAGTCATGAAGTTGGCAGTAATGTGTCTTGTACAAAATGCATAGAAGGCATGATGTGGTTTTCATAAACTTTTCTCGGCGTTCAACACATCATCAATTAATTTGTGTCTGTCTGAAATCACTAAGACGCTGGTTGTGGTGTCACATGCTGCCGCAGATACGAAAGAAAGAACGACAAAGCCTCCTTCGTCTCACCCTCAACAACAACAAATGCAATAGGAAAAATGTTTGCATTGTCATCTTGAGCAATGGCCATCAATAATGTGCCTCCGTATTTACCATATATGTGGGTGCCATCGATAGAGATAAGTGGCTTGCAATGCTTGAAAGCCTTAACACACGGTGGAAATATCCAAAAAACCCGATGAAACTTGACAGTATTGACTGAACCAAGCCAATGTTGTGTCACAAATTGCACCCAAGTACCTAAAAACCCATCAACAGTTAGCACATGTAGATGGTGACTTTATACATAACTAAGGACAATGAAATGTATCTTACCGAGCAAGTACATCTGCATAACGAATAACTAACGAGGAAGCTCGTTGTATGACTCCTCCCAATTGCCATATATTCTAGTAATAACTCTCTGCTTTGCAAGTCAAACCTTTCTGTAGGAGGCCTTGTAACTGAAGTGATTCTCCACACCTCCTTATCGAACCCTGATGTTAATTATTGGATCTGCTTTGACCATTGTGAATATGTGTTGAGCAATCACCTTTGAATCTAACCTACGATGGTCTTGGCCCATGGATGTTTGCATGCAAGTATGAGGACCATTGTATCTCCTAACCTCCCATTTTTCTTATTTTCGGCAATATGATATGCTATGCGTTTTCATACAGATCCATCATTGGATCCCTTATAGCAAAACCCTCATGATTTTCAATATTATCTTCCATCATGTCAGCATTACCAAGTTCAACGTTTGAGCCCTCTTAACTACCTTCAAGTGGGATATTTAGATCGGACATCGTCCTTCTAATATTTTGTCTAACAGCTCCACTTAACGAACTATCATCAACAGTATCACAGATGATCCTCGTCCACCCAACTCAACAAAAAACATGAATAATTCCAACAAATGAACATTTGTCCATCGATTGTGCCACGACCTTATAAGACATACGTCCTTGTCGTCACGTAACCGATACCTAATTTAAAACAACAGAAATATTTTTCAAAACTGTGATCTAATAAACATAATAACAACAGAGTGGAGAACAAAGACAACTGTAACATACTTTTTTATAAAACAAATTGTCATTTACTTTGGACGGATATCTGTAATAAATATTTTTTATTTTTTTTTGTGTGTTGTTGTCCAACAGAATGCAATATTAAATTTTTTAACGTTGTTAGACTGTTGACTTCTAGTGTCATATACGTAATTATTGGTTGCTTAAACTTAAAAACGATAGAACCTTCTTCATCATACACTATTTCACCATCATAATGAATGGATAACAATGGATTTATTAGCATTGTAGAAAAAAATGCCAAGATGAGAACCAAAGTGGAGAATAAAATTGTGGTTTTGAGCTCCGTTCTCCAACAACCATGCTTGTATTTTGGAAACTCCACTTGAAGTTCGTCGGGAAGTGCGGCGAACTTCATATAAATTATAAAATTTGTCAGGAGTCCGGCGAACTCTATTTAAATTATAGAGTTTGTCGAGGGTGTGACGAACTTGTCCTAAATCCAAAATAAAAAGTATCTAAAAAATTAAAGTTCAAATAACTGAAAATAAATATATGTTAATTTATTTCATAAAAAATTCCATTACACAAGCATGGAGTTGAAGTGTAAGGTCTCATATTGGTTGGGAGGGGAACGAGCATGCCTTATAAGAGTGTGGATACCTCTCCCTAGCATGACGCGTTTTGACGAGTGAGTATGAGGGGTTTCGGCTAGCATTCCTATCATCAAAGACAAAACCGTGAGGCCTTGTGTGCCAAAGCGGCAATATCGTGCTAGCGGGTGGTCTGGGCTGTTACAGATGGTATCAGAGCCAGAACCCGGATCGATGTGCCAGCGAGGGCGCTGGGCTCCCTTAGGGGGGTAGATTGTAAGGTCCCACATCGGTTGGGAAGGGGAACGAAGCATGCCTTATAAAGGTGTGGATACCTCTCCCTAGCATGACGCATTTTGACGAGTGAGTGTGGGGGGCTTCGACTAGCATTCCTATCGTCAAAGACAAAACTCTGAGGCCTTGTGTACCAAAGCAGACAATATCGTGCTAGCGGGTGATCTGGGTTGTTACATGAAGCCTCACTTGTTGCATTCTATATTATTTTATTCAATGATTTTTTTGTTTTTTATTGAAAATAAGGAGACTCGAATCCACGACCTCTTAGGTGAGTATAGATATGTTATTTGAATTATAACTCGTTGGCAATGAATTTCTTTTGTTGTTATTTCTATTTTTTTAATGTTTTATCTTTTATCATATAAAAAATTAATTATATTTAATTATTTTTAAAGTATTAGATAAATTAATTTATATTATATATGCTATATTTTTTATGATAATAAAGTACAAAAATAATAATTTTATGTAGAAAACAACTTTGACATAAATAAATTTTTCAAAATTACTTTTAGTTATGAATAATATTAAAATATTAAATTATTATTTTTTAAGGAAACCTTTTATTTTGATATGACAATTGAAAATTTTTATTTAAAATAATAATAAAAAATCAACGTCACAAAATATATGATATAATATTTAATTTATACAAATTTTTAGTTTTTGTCCCTTCTTAATAAAATTCTTAGATTTATTATTATTTATATTATTAACTCATTCTAATGTATATATAATATATGATTGATCATCTTTTAGGGAGTATAAATCCAATTTTATTGGTAATCTTGTACTTAATAGAGTGGGATTAAGATAAATTTGCTTATCCAAATTCCGTGTGGTAGACACTATTAGTATTAATGCATGGAACATGCCTCTTTAGAGGGTGTTTGGTTCATGAAATATTTTTATATTTTTAAGAATTTCAGATTAAAAAAATTCTGAAGTAAAATTTTCGGTGAAAAGCTTTTTTAAACATATTAAAATATTTAGGCCATATATATATATATATATATTGATTTACACTTCATACGAGCGTAAACTAACATACGCTAATGGATATCTTTAGTCTAGAACCTTCGAAATTAAAATGATATGTGCAAGAAAAAGATAATGAAATTCTTAGCACTAAGGGTGATTGAAAGGATATATATCATATAACTATATTTTATTATAGTAGATTTTGTCATAAGCTAATTGAGTAAGAAAAGAATACACTCTAAATAAAAACAAAATAAGGAGTCTCCATCTCTATCCTTATGGATATAAAATATGCCCAATATTGAGATGACATCGTGCAACGAAAGTCATAAACTCATAATAATAAAAAGCAGATAACAATATAACATAGTGGACATAAAAGGGTCTAATTTTTCTAAAATAAATTTCATTATTTCGATATCATACTGTGTTATTAAAATACAATACATTTCTATTAAACCTGTATTATATATAGAGAAAGTATCATATTAGATGTAGACTAAATCATGTACCAAAATCAATTACAGATATAAAAATACGTATATAGTCTATAATATTCAAAGACAGAAAAATTAAACCCCAATCTCACTTTTCATTAAGATTTGGATTTAGATTCTAATTCCACTCTCAAATAACAAATTCTACTAGAGATTTAAAATATATTTTTGCTATTATTTATTACAGTCTAATTATATATCTAAGTACTTTTACCAATTAAATTTAATTAAGTCTAAACTTAACAAAAATTATTTTTATCACATCAGTATATACATTACATGTATTTTAATAACAGAAAATATATCCTTCTTCGTCTTCATTTTTTTTCTCCTTCTCCATTTTTTCCTCCTCCTCTATTTAAATTTGCGCACATAGGTTCTTCTTCTTCCCTTCTTATTATTCTTCTTCTTCTTCTCTTTCGTTATCGTTATCACCAACAATATAAACATTTGGAAAAGTCTAAGGGGCCAGCAATTTTATTGCATTTTGGCCAGCATGTAACCAGCAGAGAAAGGTGAGCCATTTGATAAAATCTCACATCAATCTTACACCATCAAATCATCATTGATGGCTAATTGATGGCTACCAATTACAAATGTTGCTGGCCCCCTAGCATTGCTCTAAACATTTTGCTAATATCATTATTGGTTCTGATTTTCTCTTGTGCTATCATTAAATAATTTCGGTTCATTTTTTAGTTTATTTCGATTTTATTTGTGAATTAATTTTGATTCATTTGTGTGTTAATTGAGGTTTACGTGATATTGCTGGTAAGTATTGACCAAATTTTTTATTCTTTAAGTAATTTCAGTTTATTTCTTAGTTTATTTGATGTTCATTTAGATCCAAAAATGAATTTGATGTGTTTGTGTTAATTGAGGTTCACTTGATGCTACTGATAAGTATTGACCAAATTTTTTAGCAAATAAGAATGAAATTATTGAGGTTCACTTGATGCTACTGATAAGTATTGACCAAATTTTTTAGCAAATAAGAATGAAATTATTCATTATTACTTTATTTAATTGTATTAGATTCCATTCTATTCCATTCAATTAGTTCAGATTTAAAAAAAGAAATAAAAGAACTCGATCATCAACAAAAATACATCAAATTTATTTCTGAATCCAAATGAACCTCAATTAAACTAAGAAATAAACCGAAATTACTTAAAGAATAAAAAAATTGGTCAATACTTATCAACAATATCAAATGAATCTCAATTAGTACACAAATGAACTGAAATTAGTTCAGATTTGAACAAATAGTAAAAAAGACTCAATAAAAAAACACATCGAATTCATTTCTGGATCCAAATGAATCTCAATTAAACTAAGAAATAAAGCGAAATTACTTAAGAAATAAAAAATTTAGTTAATACTTATTAGCAGCATCAAGTGAACCTCAATTAACACACAAATGAACTGAAATAAATTAAGAAATAAACCGAAATTATTTAATGATAGCGGTAGAGAAAATCAGAACTAATAAAAATATTTACAAAATGTTAGTATTATTGGTGATGACGATAATAAAAAGAAAAAGAAGAAGACACAACATTGGAGAAGAAAGAAAAAAAAAAGAAAAAAAAAGGAAAAAAAGTACAACTTGCGTACATGAATTTAGAAGAAAAATAGGAGGAAGAGGAGGAGGATTTAAAAAATTGTTATAACAACTTTGTTAGATTTAATTAAATATTTTGATTCGACGGATTAATTTTTGACCTGTCGAATTAGAAATACTGTAAAAATAGAAAAAAATAAATATTTTGATTTGATTAAATATTTTGCTTCAACGTAAAATTTTATTTTATTCGTTAAAGTATTCAATTGAAAATATAAATAGAAAATAAAAACTTTCTTTGTGCAACCTTTTATTAGGTCTGTTCTAGTTTTTAGTTATATACATAGCTAGTCTATTTTTTTTAGTTATAGAAAAAACTAAATTGAATTTGTACACAATGCAGCTTATATTATCTTTTTTCTTGTCTTTTGAAATGTTAATATATGCCCTTTTTTTTTCTCTTAACACTCTATTGAAGTTCTTTTTTTAAGAGTTGTGTAACTTATACAATAAAAAATAAGTATTAAATAAATAACGAACTCATTATTATTGATGAGCCAGCCTTACTAAAATAATATAAATGTATTGTTTCGTTATTCTAATAATATTTTTTGGTATGACATTATTAATTTATTTTTTATTGAACATAAAATGAGTATAAGACGTTAAGAAAAGATACAATAATCCAAATGTTTCTGAATTCTAAAATTATTATCAGACAGGAATTTTAGAGTTGGTCAAAAATGATAAAATTAGAGAAAAAAGAAAAGAAAAAAACAATAAAAATGACAACAGAAAAAAAAATCACCAGGAGTGCGTTTGATTATAATTGAATTTGTGGAATATAATTTAAAGCATTTTGTTTGATTATAATCTAATTATAACATGAATTTAAATTTTTAGATTCTTGAATTTAATTATTATTTTAAGTGTATTTGATTATAATTAAAATTTGTAATATAGTTTATAGTGTATTTAATCATAATCTGATTATAATTAATCTGAACTCTAATTAGATTATTAAATTTGATTATTATCTTGAGCACATTTGATTATATTCTAATTATAACTTGGATTTGAGGTATATTTGTTACCACAACACGTAATAATTTTTAGCTTAATTGAAATGATATGAATAAAAAAGATGATGATATTGTTCTTCTATTTTCATTGATCAAGAATTTTGATTTTTGAAAGTATCACAGCCATCTAATATGATATTTTATCTTATTTCATAAAGGTTCCGCTCAAAAAAGGGAATTAACAAGTATTATTCTATATAAATAGAATAAAAAAGATTTTCTATTTCGATATTCACAAAACCCCTGTGAGGCTAATAGTTTTCATTTTCCATCTCATGGGAAACTCTTTTGACTCCGCTTAGTCCTACCCCCCTCCAGGGGTATCTTAGTGATAGATTTTATAGGAACTGGACGATCCTCTTTGGTCAAATACCTAGCGACAAACTCCTATATAACTTTGTGTTGAAGAATACTATCACTCTTTAAGGTAGCGTTTGTTTTGAGGTATTGAGACAGAGACTGAGAAATTGAGACTCAATATCATGTTTGTTGGCTCAAAGACTGGTACTAAAATTTCTGTCTTTGTCTCTAAAATTTCAGTATTTTAGTACCTCCAAAAAATGAGGACACAGGAGACTAAAATTTTTAGAAACTGAAATTGAAACTTTAATAACCTTTTATACCTAAAATACCCCCATTTCAATTAATTAATTCCACTTTTATCCTTTGTACAAATTAAATTAGAGCTTCATTCTTATTTCAATTTCTGTCTCCCACTTTACAACAAACAAAATACTGAGATTTATCTCAATCTCTGTCTCCAAGTCTCTGTCTCTCATTATCAGTCTTTCAATCTCTGTCTCTCTACCAAACACTACCTTAGTGTTAGAAACAAGAGACTAAACTGAAAAAAAGATTTGTGTATTATTGAGTGTATTCAAGTTGTCTGTTCAAGTTATCTAAATGGTACAATATAGAAGGGTATTTATAGGTGTTAAGAGAATCGTAATAATAAAGACGTAATCTCCTATAATAAATATTCAAATATGCTAAATAATACTAATTGATCCTAATTGATCTAATTATATTCTAACATCCCCGCTCAAACTCAAGAGACACATTGAGTTTGAAACTTATTTAAAACAACGAAATAAAGAAAAAAAATTGCATAAACTGATAAAACGGGTGCAGAAGGAACTGCCGAAAGGAAGCGCATATGGAACTGCCGGAAAGCGCAGACGGAACTGCCGCTAGTCTGAAGGAAGCGCAGATGAAACTGCCGCTAGTCTAAAGGAAGCGCAGACGGAATTGCCGCTATCTGAAGGAAGTGCAGACGAAACTACTAGAAAGAAAAGCACACGGAACTGCCACAAGAAAATACAGACGAAACGCAGACGAACTGCCACGAGAAAACGCAGATGAAACTGTCACGAGAGTACACAGATGGAACTACCACGAGAGAACGCAGACGAAACTGCAACGAGAGAACGCAGACGGAACTGCAACGAGAGAACGCAGACAGAACTGCCGAAAGAGAGCGAAAACTGTATAACTTCTTCATGAGAATAGGTAAGCATGACAATGTTTGATCATTCGACTCGAAAAAAACAAGACAGAGAAAACAGGCTAGCCGGTGAGGTAAAAAACCATCAAAGGAGTGACAAAAGGGAAAGAAGAATGGCAAAACTACGGTGATTTCACCGGAAGGAAAACAACATATCCTCTTCAAGGAGGATACCATGACTCTGATACCATGTTAGAAACAAGAGACTAAATTGGAGAAAAGATTTGTGTATTATTGAGTGTATTCAAGTTGTCTGTTCAAGTTGTCTGAATGGTACAATATAGGAGGGTATTTATAGGTGTTAAGAGAATCGTAATAATAAAAAAGACGTAATCTCCTGTAATAAATATTCAGATATGCTAAATAATACTAATTGATACTAATTTGATCTAATTATATTCTAACACTTAGAATGAGACAAAGTATGCTTATTTTTGAGGAAGCATAGAGAGTGATGAAATATTTGTACAATGTGTATAATAGAGATTTAAGAAGGTTCGATTTAGTATTAGAAATATAACTATTAGTGTTACATTTTTTTAATCATCTTAAATTTTTGGGATGAGTGATTTCATGACATGGTATCAGAATTTTAGATTCGAAAAGTTCGATTCTTGGTGAACCCAAAATCAATTTAAATTGTTAGGATGAGTGGTTTTGTACAAATATTTCATTAGCTCCGTAACAATTTTTTTTTTCAAAATGATATGAATATATATGCTTAGTTTTTTTTGTCCTTGACTACGAGCAGATTTTCTTTTCAATTTTTCATGTCAATCCTCAAACCGCCAAATAAATTCTATTTTTATTGAAAATTATATTAAAATGGATAAAATAAAATTATTTTAATCATTTAAAAATTATAATTGACAAATATAAACAATTAGTAATGTTACTGCTGGTAATAATTACTGAATTTTTTTCATATAATTTAGTACTATATTGAGAAATATAACAATAAGGCATCCTCGATAAACAATTTCAGTGTAAGTCAAACAAACTTTATCGGCAAAGCTAAATATTGAAACCTACCAAAACTATTTTTGTTTTTATAATTATCTTTTCTTTAGATGAACATTTTGTGGATTAGAAATTTTTTTTTAATATGCTTATTTTTATATAACTTTTAAAGATGACTAAAATATCTCTACTGATCTAACTATAGATAATTATGTATATACATAATTTTTTTTATGTTAATAGCACATACAAATTAAATTAGAAAAAATAACATCACTATGTTATTTTAGTTTACATTGCATTTAACATAAATTTTTGAGACACTTACTTAAATAAATTAGTGAGTTAACTATTAAACTAATTTAATTTGGTTAAAAAAAAAACTCTATACTAATATATAATTATTACCAAACTCACCCTAAAATTATTTTGTTAGAAAAGCAAAAATAAAACTACATAGAATAATTGAATTTTTTATTCCGTTACACACACATCTTTTATAATAAATACTATTTTAAAAATAATATTTTTATCAATTAATATGTATTTTTTGTTTTATTTAATTAAAAATTAAATATATAATTAATTAATAATCATCATATTTTTAAATATTTGTGCAGGAATAATGTCATTATTAAATTTTTATATGTAATTTGATTTCATTTGTACAATTAATGTAAATTTAATCCCACTATTAAATTCAACCAATTGTTTTCTATCATCTTTGTTAACCATAACCATTGCAATTCAACCGAAATTCCAATCCTTTAGTAGCTATTTGCTAAATTGGAGAATGCAAAATTTTAATTTATTGATTAACCCCTCAATTTCCAATAATTATCTCTAGCAGTCTCATCTAATCTAATTCTGGTCATAGTAGCAGACAAAGACCAACACAAGAAAGAAAAGAAACACTCAAGAACATAGAAACAGGTCTCTGTGTTATGTAAATTAGAAAAAAAAAAGATTTTTTTTTAATATCCTTTTTTCCTTTTTTGAGTTTTTCCTGGGATTTCTAAACTACTACGAGGAAACAACACAAGGAACAAAGTACGAAGTATCAGTGAAAAAAAAAAAACGAAAAAAGAAAAAAGAAATAAACAAAGCAATTTTTATGGCTTCTTCACCTGGGAATCCAAATCAACAGCAGCAAAGTAACCATTTTGATTTGCAGAAACTATTCAAAGGAACAACACCACCAACCCCAAATCCTTCTTCTTCTTCATCTTCTTCAAACTTGAACTCTTCACCATCATTCCCAGCTCCTTCACCTTCAACACCACCTCCTTCTTCATACCCTACACCTTCTTCTTCTTATCCTCCACCCACTGGCACATACCCTTATCACCACCAATTTCCTCACTTTCTTCCTCCTTATCCAAATCTCCAACACTTCCAACAACAGCAACAGCAACAAGAACACCCTTTTGTTCTTCACCATCAGCAGCAGCAGCAGCAGCTTCCTCAAATGATTTCTCCTCAAAGACCAGTTTTTCAGCAGCAGCAATCCTCATCATCACCTTCACCTTCTCCTTCATCACCATCACCACATGTTCCTACATCTCCTAATAGTGGTGCTCGCCTTATGGCCATGTTAGGCACCCAAAACCCTCAATCCAATCAAGAACAATCAGTTATGAATCAATCACCATCATCAATAGCATCAACATCACAATCTTCTGCATCAGCATCAGCACCACCAGTTCCTATGGTTTCTGATTTCTTAATGCCTGGCACTTCAAACCACCCTGCTGCAGTGTTGTTGCCCTCATCCGGGTCGCAGCCGCCGCAGGCTTTGCCGGCCGGTGTGGTTAGCCCTCAGGGCAGCACCCCAATGAGGATGCTGAGCAGTAAACTCCCAAAGGGGAGACATTTGATTGGAGAGAATGTTGTTTATGACATTGATGTTAGGTTGCCAGGGGAAGTGCAGCCTCAGCTTGAGGTCACTCCCATCACTAAGTATGCCTCTGATCCTGGCCTTGTTCTCGGCCGCCAAATCGCCGTGAATAGGTCTTACATATGCTATGGACTCAAGCTTGGTGCCATCAGAGTCCTTAATATTAATACTGCATTGAGATATTTGCTTCGGGGTCATACTCAGGTTGGTTGTTACTCTTCTTTGTTGATGTTATTTCTGGCTTGAATGTAGCTCTAATTTGATTTTTATGAATCTGTATTTGTTTAATTGTGTAGTACTGTTAAGTTGATGAATAGCTTTTCTTCACATAAAATTGTTTGGTTTGTCAATTGTCATATGTGGTTTCTCAGTGCTAGGAGTATTAATGCATTCCGTTAGTGCTCACTGTTGGCTAAAACAATGCTGCAGGTGTAATATGAACTTGTATTGCCTGTGATGTATGTGTTTTCTTTCTTTCCTTTTAGCCAATAATCATTGATCACATACACACTACTTTTGCCGTATATTGCCACGAGACTACGAGAGCATAGGTTTTGTCTTCTCCTCGTAAATTTGGAAAGAAATGACTATAAGCTTTTTCAACTCCTTGTGTGCCCTTCTCTTGATTTAAGTTTATTATGCTGAGTTTTGGTTGTATGTGAGTATGGCAAGATATAGTGTTAGAAATGGTGACATAAGTGCCGATTGATATCTGTGAAAGATTGTATTTCAGGTCTTGTCTCATGTGCTTTTATCAATTGATCATTTTCTTTTAATTGTTTTTGGTTATATAGCTATCACATCAAGCTCCTGAAGTTTTAGAGTGAGATGTAATTCTAGACTCCTATTCTTCAATAATCATAAGAGTAATCTTGGTGGCTATTCTCACCTGATGGATCATATTCTCATAATTTCAACTTCTTTTGAAAATGCAAAGCTTGCTCTAACTCTTGCAATGTGTTCCCTGTTGCGCACACATTTGCGATGTGAGTTTTTTTCCCCTCCAAATATAAACTCTCCAATTTATGTTTGCCACATTCTTATGTAGAGAGTAACAGACATGGCTTTCTTTGCTGAGGATCTACATCTGTTGGCCAGGTAAATATCCCATTAAGGCTTCTTGCTTGTGGTTTTTCTTGCAGTGCATTCACATTTATTGATCATTTTCAACTTTGACACTGTATTCACAGCGCAAGCACTGATGGGAGAATTTTTGTTTGGAAGATTAATGAGGGTCCCGATGAGGAAGACAAACCTCAAATTACTGGTAAAGTGATCACAGCCATTCAAATAACAGGGGAGAGTGACTCAGTTCATCCACGAGTATGCTGGCATCCTCACAAACAAGTAATGGCAATGTTTTTAACTTAGTCTCTTAGTGCTTCCAATTTCTGTTATCAGTGAATTCCCTTTAAGTTTGAGCTTATTAGTTGAAAATGACCAACAGGAGATTTTAATGGTTGCTATTGGAAACCGTATCCTCAAAATTGACACTATGAAAGCCGGAAAAGGTGAAACTTTTTCTGCAGAAGAGCCTCTCAAATGTTCAATTGATAAGTTGATTGATGGGGTGCAGCTTGTTGGTAAGCATGACGGCAATGTCACTGAGTTGTCAATGTGCCAATGGATGAAGAGTCGGTTAGCTTCAGCATCGGCAGATGGCACGGTCTGCATTTTCTACTCTCCCTTCTCACCTTGCTCTTTTGCTTTGTGTAGTTTTTTCAACCCTTCGCTTAAATGGTTCATGTCATTGTACTACATTTTGGGCTTGTCAACATGAAAACAGGCTTATATTCATTCTTCTGATTTGAGCTTTTTGTTATAAACAGGTGAAGATATGGGAAGAACGTAAGTCAACACCACTTGCTGTTATAAGACCACATGATGGTAAACCGGTTAATTCCGTGACATTCTTGACTGCCCCTCACCGCCCTGATCACATCATTCTTATCACAGCGGTATATGTTTCTAGTCTTCCCATTATTGAAAATATGACTATTCTTAATTGTGGATGCCTTTGGACGATTTTTATTGTGCGGCTTGACCATCACCCGAATTGGCTTCAGATGTTCTCAAAGATCACCTTTGCATCATCGTTCATGAACTAATTTCTTTCTCTACTTTTTTATTTTCTTTACTGCAGGGCCCACTAAATCAGGAAGTGAAGATATGGGTGTCTGACAACGAGGAAGGCTGGTTATTGCCTAGTGATTCCGAGTCATGGAATTGTATTCAAACTTTGGATATAAGAAGTTCTTATGAAACTAACCCCGAGGATGCATTCTTTAATCAAGTTGTAGCACTGCCACGAGCTGGTTTGTTTCTGCTAGCAAATGCCAAGAAAAATACAATATATGCTGTACATATAGAGTATGGAGCGAATCCAACTGCTACTCGTATGGATTACATTGCTGAATTCACGGTCACAATGCCTATACTAAGTCTTACAGGAACTAGTGACATGTTACCTGATGGTGAGCATATTGTACAGGTGTATTGTGTCCAAACTCAAGCTATACAACAATATGCGCTCAATTTGTCACAATGCTTGCCTCCGCCATTGGATAATGTTGAAGTTGAGAAAACAGAATCTAATCTATCACGTGGTGTTGATGCTTTGGATGCGTCTGCTAATATGGAAACTGCAAATGTGCCACAAGTTAATCCTAGCAGCTCTGAAAGTGCTCCTGTTGTAAGTGCTCCTGTAAGCTTGCCTTCTTCAGATATTTCTGGTCTGCCTGAAGCATCTACTTCAGATCCCGAAACCAAGGAAAATGATTTGTCTTCTAATAATGGCTTTGATCATATTAATACTTCGGCACCTCCACTTCCTCTGAGCCCAAGATTGTCCCATAAGTTATCAGGTTTGAAAGGTTCATCAAATAATTTAGAAACTATTTCAACCAGTGCAGATCACAGTTTTGAGCAGCCAAATTCCGATCCTTCGGCTGAACGGAGAATAGAGTCTGAGAAAGATAATACGGCTGATGTGCCTGCGTCGGGTGACAGTTCTTTGAAGAATAATAGAGCCGTACAAAATGATGTCTCTGCGGTTTCTAATGCCCCAACAGCATTTAAACACCCGACTCATCTGGTAACCCCATCTGAGATATTCTCGAAAGCTACATTATCTTCTGAGAATTCACTAACTTCCCAAGGGATGAATGTGAAGGATGTTGCTGCCCATAGCGACACAGAAAACCTTGAAGTAGAGGTTAAAGTGGTAGGTGAGACTGGTTTAAATCAAGAAAATACTGAATATGACAGAGACAGAGATTCTTACACCAATGTTGCCGAGAGGAAAGAGAAGTTATTCTACTCTCAAGCGTCTGATTTGGGCATTCAGATGGCCAGAGATTCATATAACATTGAGGGAGTACGTCCAGCTGATAGTATTAAGACGATTGATGCACCTGATCAAAGCCGTAGCTCTATTGAGGAAGAAGTTCATGAAGTGAGTAAGGATGTATCTGCAAATGATGGTGAATCAGAAACTGTGACTGCTACTTCACAATCTCCAGCACCTGCCATGAAAAGTAAAAAACAAAAAGGCAAAGGTTCTCAAGTGTCCGGTACATCATCTGCTAACCCCAGCCCTTTCAACCCGATGGATTCATCAAATGATCAAAGTGGCAATTCAGGAGGCTCATCCATTGAAGCGGCTCTACCACAGTTATCCGCTATGCAGGATATGCTGAGCCAGGTTAATAATATTTGAACATTTTTCTTGGGTTTATTTAACATGGTTTGTAGTTTGTGCATTGCATATATTTGGAAATTACTTGTGTTTTTGTGGTTTTATTCTTTCTAATATTTGTAGTTAGTTACCTGTCATCTTAGGATCAAATTTTCGGACAGAAGATTTGTTTCAGTCAAACATTTTGGAAGTTTCTTTTCGCATATGCTATAGAATATAAATATGTGTAGCATATGCAATCTCTAAATGGAATAAACCCGCTGTTTCATGAAGCCTGATCCCTTTCTTACATTTCCTTACGTCTCCTTCTTGGCTTTTTCGGTGTTTGTTGATCTGAAACATCAATTAGTAACATTCCCTGCATTGATCAGCACTGTTTTTAAGGATTGTATGATTTAATAGTACAGTTACTATGAGTTTGAGGTTAGTTTTTCACCGTTGAGACTTGTTATGATGCCAGCTTCCAAATAACACAAATGGAACTCAGTCTTTCTTCAGAAGGAAATTTTCCATGTCTTTACCTGATTTTGTCACTCTTATACCCTCATGTTACCTTATGGGGATATTTTTAGTTTTGTATTTTTAAATTGATCTCCATCATTTTCTAATTTACAGTTATTAGGCATGCATAAGGAATTGCAAAAGCAGATGAATGTGACAGTTTCCATCCCAGTTACGAAGGAAGGCAGAAGATTAGAAGGATCCTTGGGCCGGAGCATGGAGAAAGTTGTCAAGTCCAACACGGATGCCTTGTGGGCTCGCTTGCAAGAAGAACATGCAAAGCAAGAGAAGTTAGAGAGAGAACGTACACAGCAGATAACAAACTTGATCTCCAATTTTGTGAACAAGGATATGGCAGCTGTATTGGAGAAAATCGTTAAGAAGGAAATATCCTCAATTGGGCCAACTGTCACTCGTTCAATTAGTCAAATTATAGAGAAAGCAGTATCATCAGCTGTCGCAGAGTCATTCCAGGTTTGGATTAATACCTACTTCCAAAAGTTCTACATTTCAAATTTAGTGTACATGTATAACCGACTAGTTTTGTTCTAAGCATTTGCTTCCCCATTTTGAATGGTGCCACAGATAATTATGATCATCCATAATAAAGTGTTTTGATTTCATGTTATGGCAACTTGAATGTTTATGTCTCTGTGTGCCAATTATGGTTTTAACAATGGGAATGATGAATGATTTGATTTTATATGAATATGTTTGACTAAGATTTTGCCATCAATTCTGCAGAAGGGGGTGGGAGACAAGGCATTGAATCAACTAGAAAAATCCGTTACTTCAAAACTTGAAGCTACAGTAGCTAGGCAGATACAAGCACAATTTCAAACTTCTGGCAAGCAAGCTCTTCAAGTAAGCATTGTTGATATCACCATCAGCATCTTTCAAACTGACATAGTGTTACTCAGTTAGGTTTATGCTACTCTTCTATGGTTTTTATTACAAATGGAGAGACAAAATTACTACCATGTTTTAAGTTTAGTCATTCCTTTTACACAAATTGAAGTTGAATTTCTGTGCAAAAATGATTTCACGTACCGTTATTTAACAACTTATGCTTTTAGAGAGATTGTTCAGGTGCACGCGCACATACAAATATATATACTCTCGAGTGTCGAGTGTCTTATTTTATGGCATATTTATCCAAGTCAGCTTCATATTTTGGTTTATTTTATTGCCTGCTTCCTGAATTTGTTTCACTTGTGAGCAGTTTCAGTTAATCATTTCTTTCGGCGTTGTTTTTTGCAGGAAGCACTTAGGGGTAGTTTGGAAGCTTCAATTATTCCAGCATTTGAGATGTCTTGCAAAGCCATGTTTGAGCAAATTGATGCCTCATTTCAGAATGGTCTTGCAAAGCACACAGCAGCTATTCAGCAGCAGTATGATACTACTCATTCTCCTCTAGCCATAACTTTGAGGGTATGTATATGATGCTTGGTTTGTAATCTTATAATATTATTTGTACTTTTAATGTCATTTTCTTTCTCTGCCATTAAAGATCTCTTTGGCCTTTCTATATCAATTCATTTTGTACTAAAGATTTTTTAAGGAAGAATTTAACATAGCTGATCTGTCATCATATTTTTTCATACCGAAAATATGGTTATATATAACATTGTTTAATTGTTGGGAAGCTGGTATATGATGAACCAAGATAGCTTGGATTGGCATGCGCTTAATATGTGTCGTGATTTTGCAGGATACAATTAATTCAGCGTCATCAATCACTCGCACTTTGAGCGGGCAATTGGCCGAGGGCCAGCGGAAACTGCTAGCAATGGCAGGTAACTCCACGGCATCTGCGGACCCCTTTGTAATGCAAATCAGCAGCGGTTTACATGAGGTGGTGGTATGTTTATTCACCCTGTCCTCTTATCTCACTATCTTTTCAGGTTTTATTGATATTTCTGACCATGAGAGATCACTCGTGCCTGACAGGCTGAGGATCCTACCAAGGAACTATCAAGGCTGGTGAGTGAGGGCAAATTCGAGGAAGCATTTACCGGAGCGCTTCATAGAAGTGATGTTTCAATCGTTTCGTGGCTATGTTCTCAGGTAACAAACACAGAACAATATTACAAGTATAGATTAGGGTGCGTTTGGTTTGTGTGTTTATTCTCAGTGTTTCCTGCATTCACTGTTTTTTCTTTTTTTTCTTCATAAGTCCTGAAAACAGAAAATGCTGAAAATAAAAACAGAAAATAAAAATGCAATCCAAATGCAGTAGAACTTTACATAGTGGAAGAAGCCAATTCGGAGGTTTTGCGAGACAAACATGTCAATATGATTGTCCTGGACACAATTGTAAATCACTAGACTAAATTTGAAATTCATTTGCAGCTTCAATATTTTCGGTCCATGATTGTGCCGAATTAAGCGTGAAATGAGATCTTCACTATGATGATTTGTTCAAAACACATTCCGTAAAATGCATGATTGATTGATTATATCAAATTCAATGTAGCTTACATTTATTTTTCATAACCAGGTTGATTTAACTGCAATCTTGTCATTGGTACCACTTCCATTAAGCCAAGGAGTACTTCTGTCCCTGCTGCAGCAACTATCCTGTGACCTGGGAACCGATACACCAAGAAAAGTGTCCTGGATGACAGATGTGGCTGCGTCTATCAACCCTACCGATCCAAGGATCGCAGCACATGCCCGGCGGATATTGGATCAAGTGTCCCGGACGCTAAACCACCACCGAAATTTGTCAACGACCTCCCCTTCGGAAGCAAGCTCGATGCGCCTTCTAATGCATGTCATAAATTCTGTGTTATTGAGCTGTAAATGACCTAATTGTATGTTATTTGTGCAGAAATTGTTGAAAAAGTATCAACCTTTGGTTTGCATGGATATCTAGATAGATTTTTTTCCTTCTTTGTTAGGTGGTTAAAGTGAACTACAGCATGTGTATGTGGCAGTTGTCTTTGGTGCAACTGAGATGTGTGAAATAGTTTCAATGTTTGTTATCTACATTTTCTTTCTGGTACTATTATCCTCAGATGTGTTTTTACTCTTTAGGATATGTTTAGTGGAAGGAGAAAAATGAAATAACTTTTTGATGAATGTTTGTGCTAAATTATACATGGAGTTTAAATAAGGGCATGTTTTTGCTAAATTATACATGTAATTTAATTTTGTTACATTGTAAAGTATAAGATGATTTTATATGTATATTTAATTATATTATGTCATATTAGTAAAAAATAATTATTTTTTTATATTAATTGTGTGAATAATCATATAAAAAAATATAAAAATACTGTTCTCACTATAATTGTATGTTATTTATTTTACTTTTAATGTATATTTTTATATTTTAATATATATTTTATAAGGGTTGTTGATTTGATAATTGATTTTTATTATAAAAATATTATTTGTATACAAAAATCAACTACTAAAATTAGCTATAAATGTATTTGTGCATATACATGTATGATTTAGTTTATTTTTAATATATATTTGTATTTCAACATGTATTTTATACCGGTAGTTGATTTTGGTGGTTGAAGTTAGTGTACACGTAGCATGATTGTTTTTATTAATTATGAGTTTAATTTTGATGCACTGATCGTGTTACACAGTGGTATAATCACATCCATTTTTTTGGATAATCAATCACATCCGTTCTTTTGGAATCACATCCGTTCTTTTAGATAATTATCTTCGTGGTTAATGTGAAAAATAATTATTTTTACTGATGTGATATTATGTAATTGAATGCACTATTAAAATTATTTTACACTGACAATGCATCGAAATTAAATTCTTTTATTATATACATAATAGATTTGAAAAAAAAAACGTGATTAAAAAATTGTATAAATATTTTTAATATTAGCACATCAAAATTAAATTCTTAATTATATATTATTATATGTATTCATATAAGTATACGTTAATTGTTAAGAAATTTTAAAATATTAAATTAATTAAAACATAGTTATTATAGTTATTAAAAGTAACTTTTTTGAAAGACATCTTGACATTTTGATTTTTTTTTTCACTTCACTCCAAATAAAGAAGTAAATTATTACCCTATTTCTTTTTACCTAATTTCTCTTCTTCCTAACAACTCATGAGATATTCAATTTTCACTCTACTTTCTTGCTCTCCCTACCTTTATTTGTTTCCATCCAAACAATGGTTAGACAATATTATACATAGCTTTTATTTGTAAAATTTATATATGTACTAATCTCTCATGAGATATAGATGACATATATCATACTAAATATTATTAAATTTTATAAAATATGACACTACTTTCTTTTCTTCTATACTTCCTAAAAGTTTTACGGTCTTAAATATTATGCTAACAAAATTAATTTAATTATAAAAATTCATGGAGTGGCAAGTGTAATACCTGCTGAAGCCATTGACTTTTGACAAATATCAACCAACAAAAACTAGGGTAGCCTTAAATCATGGTGCATTCATTTACAAACCTGAATCAAACCATATATAAAACCATGAAAACAATCTTTTTATTTTTATTTTTATTTTTTGGGTGTGTTACACAACTTACAACACATAGCCATCCATATATTAGGCTAATTATTCAATGGCGAGTAAAACAAAGCTTTCAAAAAAAAAAAAATTTTGAACCCCTTAATTAATTCATTACCTTGATTTTGTTTCTGTGGTATTTTGCTATAACCAAAATTAGATGCACAAAAATTGGAACTAACACCTATCTCACATTTACATTGTTTTAGATTCATGTGTTATGTGTGCATGTTATTATTATTGTGTGTTGAGTTTGTAGGATATGGTTTTGCCTTTAAATCGCTTTAATTAACGTGTGTGCAAATTAAACCTCATACACCATTTTTCTAATTCAGTTTCCTTCACCATATACATATACATATACATACGTATAAACAACTGGTCCTAGAGATACATACATAACATATATACGTACTTTTAAGTCCTCAAAGACTCACAGGTATATATCCACCTACCGCATTACATAATAAGAATAATAATCATTCTGAAAATGTTAGGTCACTCCTTTCTTTATTGTTCCTTTATTTTTTAGAAAAGACTTTGATTTTTGATGTTCGCTTTTATAGTATAATTTTGTTTGTGGTGAGTAAAAAGTTAGACAGATTAGTCTAAATCGTAGAATCTGGAGTGATGAGGTTATGATTTTTCAGTTCGAAATTTTAATTGTAGCGCAAGTTATGTTTTTTTTAGTATTTTTTGCGAACTATATATGTATGTGTATGATTTGATGACCTTGTTTGTGAATTTTGTGTTAACAGAAAAGGTGGTAATATCTAAGATTGCATTGTGTGTGTATAAATGGAGAAGGAGAAGACAAAGATGACGATAAAGAGAAAGAGAGCAAAAGAGGAAGAGAATGAAAACGAGACTAAAAAGATTACAAAGAAGAGAGATCGTGTAAATAAGACAAAGGAGAAGGAGAAAGAGATGGAAAAGAAGAAGGCGAAAGCAAAAGAGAATAAGAGAAAGACGAAAGAGGTAGTGGTGGTGGTGACGAAGAAAGTTGTAAAAGAGAAGGACAAAAAAAATAATAATAATTGTTTGACATTGTCGTCGTCATCGTCCTCGTCATCAAAAAAATTTTCATCGCTAGGAGTGTTTGATTTCCCATGGCTAAAAGATGGTGTGATGTCAAAGTCAGAGGAATGTAACTTCTTGGATTGTGGTGAAGATAGTTTCTTGTTGTCATCATCATGTTTCTCTGAGGCATCAACAATGGCTAATGTTCTTCCGGATGAAGAGAAGTTGATCATGGAGGATCTATGGCAGCCATTTGAGAGTGATGATGGATTGGAGCTTAATCTTGATGCTTCTAATGATGATTTGAATTGTATTTGGAGCTCTCTCCTCAGTAACCCTCTTTAACATCCATTTTTTTTTACCAATATCTCTGTTTGGCATAAAAAATAATGATTATAAAATATATCTTCTAACGTCATCTAATTAAATGAAGATGTTTTTATATTTGTGAAAACTCAGAAAAAGTCGACTTCACGTGAAGTTAATATCTGAGAGCCGTTAAATGAAATTTTAGTCAAATTAGTCAAATCATCTAACGACTTCACGTGAAGTCGACTGCACTTGAGTTCACCTTTATATAAAAATAATAGTTTAACTATTAACATATATTATATTGTTTAGTCAAATATATTAAATTAATTATTGATTATTATTTTTATATGACGAAGATATTTTTATGTGAATAATTTTTTTAAAATGAATATATATGCTAAAATTAGATTAGGTGTCTATATATAGAGATTAATTCTAGTGGTAGTATCTCCCTCCTTTTATTTTGTGCATGGCTTTTATTTGGGGCCATCACCAATTTTGTCACATTTTTTTCTTTTATTGTCCAAATTAAACAACATGGACTTGTATTCATAAATTAGAATATGTAAACACTAGAATAGGGGATTCAAGTTATCAAGTATTTAGTATGCAAGTGTATTAACCACTTACCCTATGTGAACATTGTGTTACTTGTATTTTGTATGCTATAAAAGTTCGATAAAGTTTTATATTATTATTGATGCTATAACTTAATTCTCTTATTTATATTGAATATTTTAATGATTATTTGTTTAAGGGGGGGAAGTTGTTATATGAGTAAGATATATAAGAGCTAGGGGTAGCTTTGTAGAGTAACTTTAGGTTAAAGTTAATATAAATTTGACTACTCAAGGAGCCTCAAAGGTTATCCCAACTACTTTCAATAGGATTTATTATTGGAAAACTCTTTCATTCTTAACATAGATTAAATTTAAAATTCCTCATCAATATTCTCAAATAAAAATGTTTATTCAAACGTAATTATTCATAGTATTATTTCATTGACTATTTATATGGGGGTGTGGATCCTAATTAGCTAATAGGCAGAGAATGAAAATACTAAATAATATGCATAATAGATATATCGAATGTTTAATTTATTAGGTGTGCGGATGATTATTCTAATATTAAAATTTAAGTGGACAATTTAAAGTGTAGTATGTTTTTACTTTATTGGATTAATTTTAAAATTCATTATTCACGTTGTTCACAAAAATTATTGTCTACCTAATAAAGTTCTAAATGAAATTCATACTTGATACAAATAGTGGCAACTTACATTATCCAAGGCCAATTGCAATTTTTTTTATATATATAAAAAGAAAAATTGCTTTGCCTGAACTTCATTTTTTTTTTCAAACTTTGCCTGAATTTCAAAACAGTTGATATATTCAGTTAATTTTTTATTATGTTAGGGGAGTCTCCTGGCCCAGGGATGTAATTGTGTAGTTGCTTTTGTTTGGGCCTGTGACCCCTATGTCTACCAAAAACTAATATAAAATCATCAAATTATAATTAATTTATTATATAATTATTTATATAATTAATAAAAAATTAATTATTTTTATTAATCTAATATTATATAAACTAAATATACGTATAAAATTATTTTATATTATCATTATATAAAATTAAATTCATATGAAAAAGGACAAAAAGATTTGATAGAGGAGTGTAAAGTTTCTGATAAGAATAGTAAAGTTAATAGTGCAGAAAATGAAATTGTAGAATACAGAGAGAAGAACAGAGAAAAAGTGAATTGAGAAAAAATCAGAATGAACTATCATGTATAAAACTCTCTTCTTTATGTACAAGATATTGTTTATTTATAAAGACATATCGTGTAACTAAATCTTGTAACAGAATTTCAGTTATTGACTCAACTACACATAGTTAACCAAGATTTGTAGCTTTTTGATCTTGATCCTTGACAGTCCCCCTCAAACTGAGTGTAGGGGATGAACACACACGAAGTTTGCCACAAAATTTGAAAAAGAGAGGCATCGATAGTGGATTGGTAAATATGTCAGTCACCTGATCTGAGGAAGGAATATTAGTGACAAATAGTTTCTTATGTGTAACTTGGTCCCTCACAAAGTGAAGATCTAGCTCGAAATGTTTAGATTTGCTGTGTAAAATTGGATTTGCAGCAAGAAGACAAGCACTTTGGTTATCACAGTAGAGAGTAGAAGCTGTGGTGAGAGAGAGATGTAACTCATGAAGCAAATTTTGTGTCCAAATGACTTCAGATTGAGCTGTAGCAATTGCACGAAACTCAGCTTCTGTACTTGAGCGGCTAATGGCACGTTGCTTGTTGTTTTTCCATGCAATCAAGTTTGTTTCTAGGTAGACACAATATCCAGTAACACTTTTTCTATCATTAGCATCTGCTTCCCAATCAGCATCTGAAAAAGCAAATAATCGAAAGTTAGTACAGGCTGTAAATAAGAGACCCTGATCCATACTTTCTTTAATATATCTAAGTATCTTTTTGAGTGCTTTCCAATGATTGACAGTGGGATTGTGCATATACTGACAAATCTTGCTAACAGCAAATGTGAGGTCTGGCCTAGTAAGTGTGAGATATTGGAAGGCCCCTGCAATAGAACGAAATAATTTTGGATCTTCAAAATGAGAGGAATCATTAGCTGACAATTTTGAAGAAGCAACCATAGGAGTTGGGGCTGAATTAGCCATAGTCATTTTGGTTCTATCAAGTAAGTCAATGATATATTTTTTTTTGATGCAGTAAAATTTGAGAATCATTCACATAATTGGCTTCTAAGCCAAGAAAAAAACTGAATTTGCCAAGATCTTTAAGAGAGAAAATAGAGTGAAACTGCTGAATTAATAATTGTAATTCAGAAGGATTATCTCCAGCTAATAGAATGTCATCAACATATGCACATAATAGAGTTACAGATGTATTAGTATGTCTTATGAATAAAGAATGATCTGAACGAGTACTAATAAAACCAAACTTCTTTAATGTGGCAGATAAGGTTAGAAACCAAGTTCTAGGAGCTTGTTTGAGTCCATAAATAACTTTTCGTAATTTGCAAACAAGAAAAGGGTTAGTGTCACAAAATCCTAGAGGTGGCTGCATATAAACTGTTTCATGTAAATCACTATTGAAAAATGCATTGTCAAAATCAAATTGTCTCAATTGCCAACCTCGAGGCAAGGCAATTGAGAGCACAATTCAGATAGTTTGAGGTTTAATCATAGGACTAAAGGTTTGCTCAAAGTCCACACCTTCTCTTTGATGAAACCCCTTGGCCACAAGTCTAGCTTTATATCTAATGACTTGGCCTTGAGGGTTCTTTTTCAATGCAAAGATCCATTTGCTGCCTATAATGATAGCACTAGGTGGTGGGAAGATTAGATCCCATGTTTGGCATTTTAAAAATACAAAATACTCAGTTTGCATTGCCTGTTTCTAATGAGCATGTTTTAATGCTTTTGAAGCTATTTTTGATATATGATGTAGAAAATCTGAATCACTATACAATAAGAAAGTGATAGTAGAAAAGACTTGAGATTTAGAGATTCCAAATTTAGATATGATTTTCATTGAGTGAATGTTGGATGGTGGTGGAGAAAGAGGTTGTGATACTTGTGATGAAGAAGAAGAGATAATGGGTGGTTGAAGATGTAACACTATTTCCATATCTGAAGTTGGAATTGGGCCAGAAGGCATTGTGGGAGATTGAAGGTCACGATTTATTGATGTAAGATGTGAAGCTGAGTGAGGCAGATTTGAAGATTGATGGGAGGAGATGGAGGGAAAAATTGGTGGTTCTAAAGGAGGTGTGTGGAATTGAATTGATGATGGTGGTACAGGGATAACTTGTGGTGTAGGTAAGAGAGGTGAGGAGTCTGAAATAAAAGAATGTTGTGAAGTAAAATGGGAAGAGTATGAAAATCTTGTTTCATCAAAAACAACATTTATTGATATATATATATATAGTTTACCTGATGGAGAAAGACACTTATAGCCTTTGTGACTAAAATCATAGCCTAAGAATAAACATAAATGAGATTTTTAATCAAATTTATGTTTATTGTAAGGCCTCAAGAGAGGATAGCAAGCACAACCAAATACTTTGAGAAAAGTGTAATCTGGTTGCTAATGAAAGAGTTTCTCCAAGGGAGATAATTGATTGAGAACATGAGTGAGAAGTTGATTAATGAGATAAGCAGCAGTTTGGAATGCATAATCCCAGAACTGTAATGGAAGAGCAGCTGTGGCAAGAAGTGATAGACCAACTTCTGTAAGATGTCGATGTTTTCTTTTCACTGTCCCTTGTTGTTGATGTGTATAAGGACATGGAAGTCTATGAATAATTTCCTACTCAGTCAAATAAGTCTTAAAGGAATTAGACAAAAATTCAAGACCATGATCACTTTGTATAGCTTTAAGATGATGTCCAGTTTGTCTTTCCAAAGTAGTTTTATATTGCTTAAAAGATGTTAAGGCTTTAGATTTATTAACCAGAATAGAAAGAGAAGTGTATCTACTATAAGCATCTACAAAACTAATATAATATCTAAAACCATTCTTAGAAGCTATAGGAGTTGGTCTCCAAATATCTATGTAGACAAGTTCTAAGGGATGCACATACACAGATTGAAAATTTGAAAAAGGTAATTGATGTAATTTAGCCATAGAACAGAATTCACAAATAGATATAGGAGTAGAGCATTTTGAATGTAAAATTTGATTTTTATTCAAAATATGTGAGACAGTTTTCATAGAGGGATGGCCAAGTCTCTTATGCTATGTATCTACAGAATTATTGAGAATTGAAGTAGCAGTTAATGCAGTTTGTTGCTTTATACAATTTGGGGTTGGAGAAAGAGTTTTTGGTACAAACAGATTGGAAAACACATAAATTCTATTCTTAGCTATCCCTTGAAGTAAATTATTCCTGGTAGCCTGATCACGAACAAAGCAATGGTGAGGCCAAAACTCAAAAAAGACCAAGTTATCAGCTGCAAATTTAGAAACACTCAAGAGATTTTGGGTTATTTGAGGCACAAGTAATAGATTAGTTAATTTGAAAGAAAGAGCGGTATTTGAATCATAAAGAATAGAAGAACCAGAGTTAAAAATCTTGATACCTTGACCATTGCCTATATACAACTGATCTGACCCAATCTGATTCTCAGCAGCTTGAAGAAGGTTATTAGGTTCAGCTGTCATATGGTGACTGGCTCCAGAATTAGGATACCAAGCTGTATTTTGTGACGATGATGATGATGGTGGTGCTGCCAAGAATGCCCTAGGTTGATGAAAAGATGGTGGAGGAGCTGGAGGGTGATATGATTGAGCTGAAAACGTTGTATTAGGTGACTGAAATTGCTGGTCAAATCTGTAATAATAACTCCAAGCAGCATGTCCGGGGCGATTACAGATCTGAGAAAACAAGCGACTTGAGTTGGTAAATCTACCACCTCTCATGAATCTTCCTCCTCTTCCTCTGCCTCTAGAAGGATTGTAGTTTCTTTGAAAATTCTGATCCGAAGGGATAGAAGATTGAGATAAATTGGCTAAATGAATTGGTTGTGAAGGTTTCTTGAATCGATTTAGCATGTCTTCATATGCTATCAGGTATAATTCTGTTTCAACTACTGTAAACTTGTCCATTTTTGTCATGACAGTGCCAATGAAGCTTTGATATTCTTCAGTGACTCCATCAAGAATGGTTTGAATATATTCATCTTGGAGAACGGTGCCTCTAAGGTAATTAATGAATCTACTAATTGTCTAATTTTTGTAAGATATTCAGTAGTGGTAGTAGTGAGTCTTACAAACTTTAATTGTGATCGAAGACTCTGAATTCTTGCCCTTAATGATGCTGTAAAGAATTCAAGAACAGTATCCCACATCTCATAGAAGAATTTGCAGCGCACAATCTTGTTTTTGAAGGTTGTATCCATAGATGCCAATAGCCAGGTTATAAGAGATTTGTCCTGGAGTCTCCATTCTTTGAAGGTTTCTGATTTAGTCTTTGTTGGCTTTGCTGGGTCTCTAGAATCCACCATTTGAGCTAGGATGTTCTCCTTCTTGAAGTGGCTTTTAAAATTCACTTTCCACTATGATGATTGCAGTTTGTTTCCACATTAGGAAGTTGTTGCCGTTGAGCTTATCAGAGATAACTGGTAAACAATATTTGAAATTGGAAGCGTTAGAAAGGATCATAACCATGGTGTCAACCATTAGGCTCTGGATATCATGTAAAGTTTCTGATAAGAGTAGTAAAATTGATAATGCAGAAAATGAAATTGTAGAATGCAGAGAGAAGAACAGAGAAGAAGTAAATTGAGAAAAAATCAGAATGAACTATCATGTATAAAACTCTCTTCTTTATGTACAAGGCATTGTTTATTTATAAAGACATATTGTATAACTGAATTTTGTAATAGAATTTCAGTTATTGACTCAACTACACATAGTTAATCAAGATCTGTAGCTTCTTGATCTTGATTCTTGACAAGGAAAATGAGATTGTATGGGCAACTTTGCATAATTCTATTTACTTATATGACATTCACTTTTAATGTAAAAATTGAAATTCTATTCAAAATGTAAGAATATTACGAATGTTCATATTGTAAATTTGTAGTATTTATCTGTATCTAATATGCAATTTATAAATATAATTCAATTCATAAGATGATTGAATTAAAAACAAATATGACCCGTTGATCCACATTCTAATCAAATTGTAAATATTATATTTATATTCGTGGATTTATTCTATACAAAATAATAAATAAATAAATAACATATATGTTGTGTTATTATATTATTTAAATTAATAATTATTATTTAAATACATTATATTATATTATTTTTGTTATTTAAAAAAAGTTATTTTAATAAAATATTTTAAAACTAAATATGTTTAAAGCACCGTGGTCTTTAATAGAAGAATCAAGAATATGACCAATATTTTCATGGAAGATATCGCATGTCAGTTGAAGAGAGGGCAAAATATATACTAACATAATATGATGGTCACTGCTATCTTTCAAGGTTTTTACAAGGGAAAGTATATTTTATACTCTTGATGTTTAACGATAATTTTAATTTTATCTTAAGTTTCATTTTATTATCTTTTTTTAGTTAAAGATTATTCAAAGTTTATTTTCACTTCTTTTTTTTTTTCATAATTCGAGAGACAAGCTAAGTTGCAATAAGTTATTCTATTTCATTGATTTTTTATCTAAATAAAATAAAAAATATCAACTTATCTCAATTTAACTTTGATTACCGTGCCTTTTATTATAATATTTTTTTAATGGAAAAGTTAACTAATTCATGCATCTTTTATGTAAAATGGTATTTTTCTTTTTTATATTTTATATTTATATAAATTTAAAAATATTATTTATACATTAAAATTAACTTACCATATATTTATATATAAATATATGTGTAATTTAATTTATTTTTAATATATATTTTATATTTCAATATATATTCTATACTAGTGACTAATTTTAGTATATATCTAATATAATTAATATGAATATTTATAAATTATTTGAATACATTTTTTTTATTAACAAAAATCTGTGTAATTTTAAAAATACAAGAATGACCTACGCAAATCGCAATTTAATTTAAATATTAAAAAGTTTATATATAAAAATTGATAGGGTAATTTACTAATTTACAACCCAATTAAAAAAAAGAAAAGCAGTCAGTGAAATTACTTTACTTCTTGTTGTTACCCTATTACTTATTAGTAAGGACAATGCTAATAGATAGGTTAAAGTTGTAACTTGAAAGGTATTGAATCCATAAACAAAATCTAAATACAACCAAAAAAAAAAGTATTTAAGGGTAAAAGAACAAAAACTATGTATATATATTTTTTGATCATTTGATAATTAATAGGGTCTATCAATGGCGATATTTCCTAAGGAGGTTCACTACTTTGGTCTTATTCCGATTTTTTTATACTCTTTAAATCAATTTTTTATCACATGAATAAAAACTCAAAATAAAAGAAAATTGAAAAAAAAAAAAAGAAGAAAGAAGTATAAGGAAAAACAACAACAATGTACATACCAAAATAAAAAGAAAAAAAAATTGCATGTACCAAAATTTCATTATTGTCAAGTGTCAACGTTGACTCCTTGACTGTGCCGACACTCTTGTATTTGCGTTTTACATTTGCTATGATTTGGGAACAATTGAGATATGCCCGAAATCTAATTAGGTTTAGGGTTAACTTCAATTCAATCCCTTCATTTGTTAAATATATTAATTAAATACCATAGCTCTAGTATAAATATAAGAAAAAAAGTTATAGTTATGGTAAGAATTAGGCTTGGTTGAATAAAATTTTTTAAAAATGGGTTTGTGTTTTTTAAAACACAAATTTTTTATATTGTGTTTAGTAAATAAAAAAATCATGTACTTATACTTATTGTTTTAAAAAGATAAGAGTGTTTTTAAAATTATCTAAAGTAAAAAAAAAATTAAAATTAAGAAACCTAATATAATTTTATATATTAATTAATATTTAAATTTATTTCTTATACTAAAATTTATTATAATATTTTTAAATTCTAAAAACTATTTTACTAAGTCCATTTGTTATTATTTATAATTATTAAAAAATTTATTTTTAATGGAATTTATCAAATATAAATTCTATAATTTTTAGAAATTATTTTTAAAAAAATAAAAGTTTTATGAGACCAATGTCCAATTTAAATAACAACTTAATTAATTAAATTTATTTTAGAAAAATAATTTAAAATATAAAATTTTTTATTAAAAGTGTTATTTTATGTTTGAATTTTTAATCATAAAAGTACTTGTTTAATAAATAAGAGTGATAAAATAAATTTTGAGAAAAAAAGTTATATTTTTTACTTTTTCAAAAATATTTAAATACTTTTTAAAAAATTAAAAACATCTTTTA
>NC_029775.3:6452006-6474915 GCF_000817695.3 Arachis duranensis | reverse complement strand
ATATTAATATGATTTTTTATCTTTCAAAAGTAAAAAAAAAAAAAATTAACTTTTGCCAATTTTCAAATGGGTTACAAATCTTAAATTTATAACCTTTTACAAATTATATACTATCAAGAAAAAAGTTTTCCACCATCAGTAATGATCCCTTCCTCGTGTGTTAACTACACGAGTACATGATTTTTATTGTATTGAATTTGAAATGTATTAATTACTTCAATCTTTAATGCTCTGGATCCCACACAATTAGGACCCTACTAAGAAAATGATATGAATTGCCGACACTATAATGGAATTTCCAAAATCCCATACATTAATACAACTTTTAGTAAATGGTAGGGTTTGACACATTTGACTAATTAGTAATTACTAATTACCATGTTGATTTTATTTTTTTGATTATGGCCATAGAAGATAATACTTACAGTTTGTTTGGATGAGTTCATAATAAAAACATCTTTTTTTTAAGTTATTTTTTTAAAAAAAATTATAAAAAAATAAAAATAATTTTATATTTAAATTTTTATATAAAAAAATTTTTTTTATTTATCAATTATATTTGGATATAATCATATAAAAGTATTTTTTATTTATTTATTACGTGAAAAAAAATTTTAAAAAAATAGATGTAAATTGAAGTTTTTCAAAAATAATATTTTTTTATTTTTAAATGCTTTTAGTTTTACTATTAGAAATTTATCAAACATCCTAATTTTTTTTTTCATTAAAAGAAAATCTTATTTTATCAACTTAATAATGCACAAACAAATACTTAATTGAGTGGTTAGATATATTACCTCTTAATATACTATATTTGAGTTTGAATTTTGCCCATGACTAAGTAGTAAATAAAACTCTTAAATGTATGTGCAAGTGTGTGATGTAATACTTAAAATTAGAGACTATCCAATCTATTCAAATAAAATAAAATTTTTTACTGTTACACGTCTCAAAAAAAAAAAAATGTTATTACTACTGTTAGAAGAAACTACGTGATTTGATGCAAGAAGACTGAATAAGATTGCTTTTTCATTTTTTTTTTGTTTTTTTCCTCCTTAAATAAACTGCTATTTCTGATCATATTGTTAACTATTTTAAGTTTTTAACAGTAAAAAACATAAAAAAACAAAATATCATCACATATTGGATTAATTCGACCCAACTAACTAAAATGAGCAACATTTCTTTATCCACATGTTGCAGCCTATTAGGGTTATTTGCGGTGTCAGGAGACAACAGAATATGCCATTACACGACCATATTATATTGTATCTAGAGATCGCGGGCTTGTATCACTTGCCTGGGCTAAACAGTCAGTGATTCTGGGTTGATGAGCCTCTACTTAGCACATTCGTTGAGAGGTGGCGTCCTGAGATCCACACCTTTCACATGCCGTTTGGAGAGTGCACCATCACTTTGCAAGATGTGGCATATCAGCTGGGTTTGCCCATCGATGGGGAGACCGTTAGTGGGCGCCTGACTGACTTTGAGAATCTGATGGAGAACGGAAGACCCGCATGGACATGGTTTCGCGAGTTGTTTGGTGAGTTACTGCCGCAGAATAAAGTCAAGCAGATGACGGTGTGCTACACATGGTTCCATGAGAGGTTTCGGGTTCTACCAGCAGATGCGAGTGAAGAGACCGTGCGTATATACGCGCGTGCTTATATTCTGATGTTGTTGTCCTCTCAGCTGTTTGCGGACAAGAACGCAAATCGGGTTCACCTTCGCTAGTTGCCTTATTTGGCATCGATGGACGACTTGGGAAGATATAGCTGGGGCTCCGCTGCACTGGCCTGGTTGTATGGATGTCTTTGTCGTGTGACAAACAAAAACGTTGTTAACTTGGCTGGGCCACTACAACTTCTACAGTCTTAGATTTTCTGAAGGTTTCCCAGTCTCAGATCCAATGGTTTTGATGTGTTCGGATTTCTGCTGGCATCCAGGTATGGTTTATTCTTTTCGGTCCATAACTTGTTCAATTTCATGTGTTGTCGTTCCTTATGACATGCTTTCAATGAAACTTGTAGGTGGGTAACATATCTACCGAGAAACGATGCAAGGGATCAAAGAGTGGTGTCTGCACGCCTTTCTTTGGATAGATTGCGTGTTCGCGATGTGAGTCGTTTAGTTATTGCTCTTACAAGTAGTCGTTCATGTTTACTCTGATGGTCTTACCTAACATTACCTTCTCCGATACAGTTTGTGTGGGAGCCTTATTATGCTCCCGATGTTGCTGCTGTTGTTCATCCGGAGATACTTGTTGATGAGCACCGTAGGCTATGGACGGCGGTCACTAGCCTGATATATTTTGCGGCGACCTTTACCGTAACCGCAGCATCCGCCCTGACCAACAAATAAATTCTAGCACAGATAACGTGGTAACCAAACTGCCGGTGATCACTGGAAATAGAGGTGGCTAAGCAAGTGTGCGGACCGTTATATCTCCTAACCTCCCAAGTGCCCTTTCGTGAACGAAGCGATATGCGAATCAACCAACTACAACCCTTGCCGAACTCCTTGCATTTTCCATGATACTTCAGATGATCTGATTCCAGGACTCTGTACTCAACACCTCGACGGAAGCTATAGTCTTTCACACTCAGAACAACTTCATCTTTATTATGGAATGATTGTCCAATCTGAAATTCTGTAGAAGAACCCCCAATTATAGCACCTCCGTCTGCCTGTTGACCAATAGCCTCCAAGTTTAGAGTGGAGAAGTGTGGAGAGTACTGCTATTTGCCAAAATTTGAAGGGCCATGCTGTGTATGTAGATTGGCACCTGTGCCATCATCGCTGTCCCCAATGATATCTACAGGCTCCTGGTCAGAGTCATCGTCCCGCATTGCATTCTATACTCGATCAGGTTTTCCAAACTCTTGAAGATAATGAATCATGCTACCACCGGTGTCCACCTCAAATGCCTGCTGCCAGACCCCAAGATTCTCCAACGATACAGAAACAACTGCCTCCGTTCGATCTAAATCAGCTGCAAAGGAAGGGGATGCAACCTGCGGAACAAATGGTCCGGCCGCAGGCATCGAACTAGACGCACCATCCGCGGCAGTCGAGCTATGAACTGGAGCTGATGTCCCAGAACTATCGACATCAACCTCCAACTTCGCATACAGCTCGTGTATTCTGACCTTCGAAAAACTCCTAACACAGTGAAATAGAACCCGAATATCTTCATCGGCCGCTATCACAAACGTATCATACTTAACACCGGTCGGCACAACTGCGATGGAAATCTTGTAAAATAGCTTCTTCACCCACTTGCTCCCAAATACCCCAAGCTTATGCAAGATGTTGTTCTTTACATCTGACAAAGTGCTTGATGAACTGATAAATACACTCAACGATTCTCTGTTAGTAAACTTCACACCATATTTTTTGTTTCTTTGAATTTTCCCAGAACAATGCACTAAGACAAGAAAACTCTCTTCCTCACTTGCCATTGTGATAATGCTCCTCTTTAATAGCTTGAATCTCACTCATATATATAGAAATCTTCTCCTCATAAACCGTGGCAGTTAACAAGGTTTTCTGCATTTTCATATCCCTTCATAAACCGTGGCAGGTTAGAGGATTTTATGGTCAAATTTCTGCCTTCATAAACCGTGGTTACTTGCCACGGTTTATGTTCATTGTTGCTTACTAATAAACCGTGCCAGCCTACAACGGTTTATGTATAAATTGTAAAATATTATTACCTACCACAGTTTACATAATATTGAATCAGGACACGTAGATAAACAAATTATAATTGTTGTATTTCAGTAAACGTTTCTCTCTTTTATTTTATTCAAGTAAATTGTCCGAATTTTAAGATAGTCACTAGATATATATTAAGAAAAAAGTTTGAGGGTTAATAATTTTAATCGATATTGATCATTATTTTTTATTAGTAACTCAACATTTTTAGTTTAATAACATAATATTATATTTATAGCTAATATTTTTTAATATTATTAATTAATTATTGGTTAAAATAATAAATTATACTAATCTTCTAGCATTGTTTATATATTAATTTGCTAAATGGTAATAAATAGGTTAAAGTGTCCTAGTTATTAAGTCAAGAGAAATTCTCTACATATAAGCGTTTTTCGATACAAGTCATATAAGTTATTTATTTCTTCTTTTTTTTCTTTCTCTATGCCTCCTCTTTTTTTCTCCTCCTTCTTCTTTTTCCGCACCTCTTCTTCGTTTTTAAAGTATTTCATCTTCATTATCGTGTTTCCCCTCGTTCTTCTTTTGATTTTGTAACATTATGTATTTTTTTCTTCTTTGTTTGATTTTTTTCTCCCAAAAAGAATTATGAGAATATGAAATAAGAAAATGAAGAAGAAGAAGAAGCAGAAGATGAGGAGGAGAAAGATGAAGAGTTCTGAATTATACATAAGGTGTACTTCAACGAATTTTGGGTGTATTTTTTAAATCTTTTGAGTGTATTTTTGTAATCCTTTGGATGTATTTCTATAATCCTTTGAGTGTATTTCTATAATCGTTTGGGTGTATTTCTGTAACCATTTGGGTGTATTTCTGTAATCGTTTGGGTGTATTTCTGAAGTTCCATTATCTTCAAAACGATTTCAAAACTTGATTTCAGAAACCATGAAAATCGAAAAAAACGAAGCAAGAATACCAATGATAAACACAGATAAAACAACGAATGAAAAAGCAAAGAGAGAACGCACGAAGGAGATCGAATAAATTTGACAAAAAACTTGTTTTCATAGAAGAAGAAGAAGAAGAGTAGGAGAAGAAGAAGGAGAAAAAGAAGGAAGAAGAGGAGGAGAAGGAGGAACGCAAAGTACGCCATAAAAATCGTATATGAGACAGCGTGCTTTTTGTTAAGTTTCTCCCAACTTATACGACTTGTAAACCAAATGACTTATATGTGTAGCACTCCTCTTAAGTCAAATATTTTTCTAATTCACTACAGTAATAATTGATATATAAAATATTTGTTTAAATTGTTTTCTCAAAATGTATGATGATGATAAAAATAATAATAATACCTAAAAAGATTATAGTCAATATTATGTGCTAGTTTAATCAACCTTTTGGTTAATCCATTTCATTAACAAAGCAGCAATCACGGACGCGCAAATTTTATAGTCAGAAATTCAGTTCTTCGTAATCACATGCTAATTAACTATTAATTAAATCCATAAATAAATTGACGCGTAATTTACTTATAGAAAGAAAAAAAACAACTCTACATCACCACAATACACTAAATTTCATAATTAATCTTAATAAGTTTCCATTTCCCTTTTTTTTCAGTTTTTTATTCTTTATTATTGCTAATGAAAGACACTATATGTCTAAATAGTTATCCGGTGGATAAAGAATGTTTTGAGATAGCGAGAATAAAAGGGAAAAAATAACTTGGTTCACATTTTTATTATTAATTTGATCGCTCTAAATCTTTTTTAAAAGAATAAGAAAACAACGATGAAGATCATAGGTGGTGATTAATCTAAAATAAGTTGTAACAAGTTCAATGTGATCAATAATTTATATTAATTAATTAAAGTTTAAGAGAAAATTGAAGAATAATAATACTATTATATACCAAATATTCTTAAAATTTTTCTAAAAATATTATTATTATAATTAGGTATAAATTTAAATTATTTTTAATAAACAAAAAATATGTATGGGTTATTAAAATAGTACTGTTGTTAAAATAATATACATAAATTAATTTTGATACATTATTAGTGAAATTAATTTTATATATACATTTATTTACGAACGTTAAAAATAAATAAAAAACTATTTTTTATTTTGACTGTATAAATAATTATTTAAAAAATTAAAATATTTTATACTATTAGTACATTAAAATTGAACTTTAATATGTATTATAAAAAGTGTTTATAGAGGGGAAGTGATATAGGAATGTATGATTTTGACATTTTAAAAATTAATTGTATTTTTTTTATTTTAGAAATAAGTATATCATGCCATAAAATTTGGAAGATAAATTATTGTATTTTGTTACATATGGAGGCCGGATAATAAACAATTAAGCATGTATGAAAATTAATTAGGTTAGATTTTGTAGCATTAATGAAAGTTGCCGTTTGCAAGGTGACAAAAGATTAAAGTTACCAAAATATACAAAATTTGGAAGACAAACAAAGATTAGTCCCAAAAAAAAGTTCATATATTTTTCTTCTCTCTCTCTCTCTCTCTCCTGCTTCTTCCTGTTACCTCCAACGTCCTTCTTCTGCTTCTTCTTCTTCTTTCTTTTACTTTTTCCTCCGTGATTGTGATTCTGAACAACAACATTTTTCCAAAAAAGGGTACCAACTCTTAAAAATTGCACAAGGGAGGGTCCAATTGGTTCTCTCCCATTTTCACAAACACACGCACGCAAAACAAGGCATCATTTTTCTCTCTTTCTGATCCCAAAATGCGTTTCCCTCTTTCTTTCTTTCTTTCTTTCTTTCTTCTCCGTAATTCAATGTAACTGAAGTTTTCTTTCCCCCTCAGATTCCTTCCTTCCCTTCCATGTTTCTGTGGGTCCAAAGCTTAAACCTTTGAACCTTTTGAAGATTGAAAATTTTCTGCATCACGGAGATTTCGGGCACCACCCACAGGAGGAAGAAAGTGGGTCTTCTTTTTTGATAAAAGAAGTTTATATCTTTGGCTTCAATTTGCCCCCTTTCTAATTTTCACCTTGTTGGGTTGGTTCTTGATATTAGTGCCTCCTCTGAAGCACAGAATCTGAAAGAGGGGTTTCAGAGAGATTTCCAATTCTTTTCTTTTTTGATAATCTCTCTCTCTCTCTCTCTCTCTAGAAAGTGACAGGAGAAGGATCGCTTCCTCTTGTTAGAGAGGGTTCTTGAGGGTTTTTCTTCCCAGCTGAGTGGTGAAAATGGTGGCTATGAGGAACATTGTGCTTTTGTTGCTTTGCATCACTGTTGTTGCTCCAATTGTTCTCTATACCGATCGTCTTGGCACCTACAAGTCACCATCCAGTGAGTCTTTTTCTTATCATTTTTTATTTTTATTTCAGTGTTTTCACTTTAGAAGTCTTTGTTGTATCTTGTTGCTGATTCTTGGGGTTTTCTGTTTTTTGCAGCCAAGGAAGAGTTTATTGAAGATGTTACTGCTTTTGTAGGTGCAGGTGACTCTGGCCATTTGAATCTGCTTCCTCAGGTAAAGCTCTGAAGAAATAAATATATACCTTGATGGTGGTTGAATCTGTGATAAGTTATAGCTGAAATCTCTAATTTCTTGTTTTACAAATAGGAAACTTCAACAGCTCTTAAAGAGCCTATTGGGGTTGTATACACTGAGGACTTAACCGAAACAAAGAATTTGCCTCGAGGTATTTTGTTTGATCTTTCTATCTGTTGTTCAAAAGGGTTAGTTGTTGCTGTAACTTGTGAGATTTTCCAATGTTATCAAATGTCATTGTTCTGTTGATTTAATAGAGAGGCCGATGGTGGTTGAATCAAGGGAACATGTGTCGGCACGGGTGCTGTCAACTACAACTGAGGAAGATCAAGGTAGAAAGGAGAGCCTCATTAGACTGGTGACTGACAAGCAAGGGAATGATGCGAACACCTTGGAGAAAGCTGATGGCAGTGGTGGCGAAAATGTAAACAGCGAAGATGCTATTGATGTTGATGACAGTGATGCAAAGCTCACTAAATCAGATCGTGGTTCTGATCGCGAGTCTCAAGTTAAGGTAGGTGATGGATTTTCCGTGCTTGTATTGCATCTGTTGCTGCTGTGGTTTGTGTAAGTGTTATCTTTGTTCATCTCTATGATGAGATTCTAGTGTTTGAATTGATAATCTTCTCAGGAGTTTAAGGTCTGATATATAGCACATTTTTTAGTTTTAATTAGCTCAATGCCTTAAAGTCATTATAATAAAATCTAGTTGATAAAGAAGTTCCACACTGATAAACCTATTTAGGTATGTGTTTCCTTTGTGTGGAGTTTGCATACATTAGATGAGACTGTATGCATTTGTGGTTTGCATTTAAAAAATTAGTTTGAGTCCGACGAAGATCAAAACAAATGGGAGTTAGTTGAATTGCTAATGTCAATTACAAAAATGGATCGAATGAGTTGCTAAATAGCATTTCCTGTCAACATTATTTGCTACACGTTCAAGCCTAGTTCATATTCAAGCCAAGTTCATTTTAAGTTTCTAGTTTCACATTTGCTGCAATTTTTTATCAGGATATTAAACAGGAGCCGCAAGCAACTATCGCCTCCAGCAACATAAACAAGAAAATTCTCTCAGGGGAAACCAATAAGCAGAAAGAACAAATGCCACCAGATGCTAAGGTACAGCAACTCAAAGATCAACTCATCCAGGCTAAAATCTTTCTTTCCTTGCCAGTAGTAAAAAGTAACTCCCATCTTACACGGGAACTACGACTACGGGTAAAGGAAGTTTCACGAACACTTGGAGATGCAAGCAAGGATTCTGACTTACCTAGGAAGTAAGTAACTATAAGAACACTGTTGTTTCCCTGTTTGTGTTCCCATGCTATCTTATTATTTTCAAGTTTATGTTTTCTTCTTTAAGTTTCTTTTATTGCTGCTTATAAAAATGACGAGTAAGTAATTTCTCTACCAAGCTCCATTTCTTGTCATAATATGTCTTACTATTGGCAGCGCAAATGAGAGAATAAAGGCGATGGAACAAACTTTGTTGAAAGGGAAGCAAGCTCAAGATGATTGTGCTGCTGTTGTGAAGAAGCTTCGGGCTATGATCCACTCAACAGAGGAGCAGCTCCATGCACACAAGAAGCAGACTTTGTTCTTAACACAATTAACAGCAAAAACATTGCCAAAAGGTCTTCACTGTCTTCCACTGCGCCTTACAACTGAGTATTATAACTTGAATTCTTCTCAGCAACAGTTCCCCAATCAAGAGAAGTTAGAAGACCCTCGACTATACCATTATGCAATATTCTCAGACAACATATTGGCTGCGGCTGTTGTTGTGAATTCAACTGCTGTTAATGCTAAGGTATCTGTTTTTCAATGTTGTGAATTCTTGACATCAAAGAAAAAATGGTGGAGTGTGCTAGGGGTGTAGCTGTGCTTTATCTATTTTAACTAAGAAAGATGGTTTCTATTTTATTTTTGCCCCAAGTTTGTGAAGTAAAAGAAATTAAAAATTATCAGCACTGATGCTGTTTCAATTCCCCATTGACATGACTTGCTTATAATAATTTTATTTAATGAATTTGCAGGACACCTCAAAGCATGTTTTTCACATTGTTACCGACAGACTCAATTATGCAGCAATGAGGATGTGGTTTTTGGCAAATCCACCCGGCAATGCAACCATTCAGGTTCAGAACATTGAAGATTTTACATGGTTGAATGCAAGTTATAGTCCTGTTCTTAGGCAGTTGGGATCTCCATCCATGATTGATTATTACTTCAAGACTCACCGAGCAACTTCTGATTCAAACCTGAAGTTTAGAAATCCAAAATATTTATCTATCTTGAATCATCTCCGTTTCTACCTGCCTGAGATCTTTCCAAAGCTCAACAAGGTGCTGTTCTTGGATGATGATATAGTTGTGAAGAAGGATCTGACTGGTCTTTGGTCAGTTGATCTGAAAGGCAATGTAAATGGTGCTGTAGAAACTTGTGGAGAAAGTTTTCATCGATTTGATCGTTATCTTAACTTCTCCCATCCTCTTATCGCAAAGAATTTTGACCCGCGTGCTTGTGGGTGGGCATATGGTATGAATATATTTGATTTAGCCGAATGGAAGAGGCAAAACATCACCGAGGTGTACCACAACTGGCAGAATCTGGTAAGTGATGCAGTTTGGTTTACCTTTTTAGTATGTATCCCATATGATTGGTAATAAATTCACATAAATTATATGTAGATTGGTAACTTTTTTTTTGCCATTAAACTTATTAGCTAATAAATAGGCTTTTAAGGCATGTTTCATACTATCATTCAAAAATTGCGGATAGGAGTATGTATAATAATTTGGACTCGGTGTCACTGTTTGAGAAATGGAATGTATCATATATGCAACATTAGGCAGTTTGCAATTTCCGTAAACTATTTTTGACATATCTTGTTTCTTGGTCATAGAATCGTTGACTGATTTTTGTTTGCAATTAAATTGAATTACAGAATCATGATAGACAGCTGTGGAAGTTAGGAACACTGCCACCGGGTCTCATAACATTCTGGAAACGAACTTTCCCGCTGAACCGATCTTGGCATGTCCTGGGTCTCGGCTACAACCCCAATGTCAACCAAAGAGATATTGATCGCGCTGCCGTTATCCACTACAATGGCAACTTGAAGCCATGGCTTGAGATAAGTATTCCCAAGTTCCGAAGTCATTGGACAAAGTATGTCGATTATGATCATGTGTATTTGCGAGAATGCAACATCAACCCATAGAGATGTGTCTTCTTGGTACATTAAACCACTGATTGAAGTTTTCTTGGCACTAGCCATGCCGCAATGCACCGCATAGGTCTGCATTTTCATGTGTAGGGCTTCTAATTTTTTGTTAAAGCTTTACAATTCTTTTTGTATTGGTTTCCCTGTTTTATGTCAGTATTTTTTGGATTTGGGCATAGTAGAGATTAAGAGTAAAAAATCAGAGTATCAATTTGCAACCATTGAACCTTGATCACTTACCAGCAGAGATGCTAACTGTACTTGTAAATGAAAATAGCTATTTTTAAGTTCTCTCCTCTTTGCCTCTTTGTTGTAGCTTGTACCCTACCATTTCCCTAAACAGTTCCTTTGTCTTGTAGTTGTACAATTCCTTGTTCTTTTATTGAAGTTGACACTCTTTTCAATACCCTTAATGGAATTAATCATTTTTTAAGCTCTTAACCCATCATTCATATTAACTTCATTCTGGTTATGCTTTGATTTCAAATGGATTATTATATATTTCCTCACCTTGTTTCTGGTTTACAAGAATATATGTAGGTGCTAATATTGTAACAGCTTAAACTATCTCTACTATGCTGGTTGCTCAGCTGAGAAGTTAGTTAGATGTAGTAAAACAAAGGTAAGGTTTGTTCAATAATATAATCATAGTAGTTGGCTGCTACAACAATTCAAGGCTTAAACCTTTTTTTGTGTAATATAATGATATGGTAGGTAATGGTGAAGTTGGAAGTGGTAGTGTATAAGTGTAGTTTGGTACATAATGGTTAAGAAGATGAGGTGAGTAAAGTAGAAGTATGGTAGAAGAGAAATTGAAAAGAACTCTTGAATAGAGTAATCTCCAAATACGGATTAAGAAATTTTTAGTTGGATATTTTAATTTTTAATAATTTTTAATTATCAAATTTATTATGTTAATACATATCAATCTTTACAAAATACTGATAAAGATTAGCTTGTCTAACTCGGATTTGGGGTATTACTAATTAAATGATTATGAATAGTAATTGATGGTGAGTGGGACAAAGAATCATATGGATGGAATGCATAATTTTGAGGTGGGGTCCAATTGGGACAGGCTGTTTCCTAATGGGGACAGCATTACATTGCATGGAAAAAGATTAGTCATGAATCAGCACAGCACAGCAAGTGGTTGGTTGGTTGATTCAAAAGGAAAAAGAACATTGCATTGGTGATCATCACGTGGGTGGTGGAACCCATTAACTTAACTATTCATCCCTACTATTCGTGTTTCTCAATAACTGTTTCATGTAAATTTATTATTTATCAAAATAATTTAATTTAAAAATGTACAAAAAGAGGTAAAAAGATAAGAGAAGGATAAAAAAGTAAGAATGGAGTGACGACGGAATTCACTAATGTTCATTTTGGAGTACTCAGTAAATAATAAGCAACTATATTATATACTTTACATAAGAAATTTAAAATATAAAATTATCTTATGTTTAACATAATGATCAAACTAATTGTTTAAACAATATTTTTCATTTTTTAAAACTATTATACAATAAATTAAAGAGAAATCTTGAAATGATAATTAAATTGATTGTGTGTAATTTTTAAATCACAAGTTTGAATCATAAAATCATTACTAGTATATTTATCAAATTTAACAAAAGCACAATAAAGGAAGTCGTTTACGTTAAAAATGAATTATATAGGTTAGTTAAGTGGCGCCTGAATGCAAAATAAATTAGAACAACTTGAGTATAAAAAATTAAGTTGTAAAAAATTAATAGATAAATATCTATTGAGTATTTGAGTTACTTTCATTTTTTCTCTGTGACGGTTAGTCTAATTCTTATAAAAAAATTTCATATTTTTGTATTTTATATGTAAAAACTTTCAAATATTAACAATAGATTATCACAAAAAAATAACCTGAAATAAGTGTTAAAACTTAATATTCCAGCTAAAAAGTATTTTAATACACATTTTCTTGTAGTGCTGCTACTTGAAGTAAGTTTCAGTCGACTAGAAGAGGAGGGTTATATCTCCTAGAACAACCAGTTCCATGATCTTCATGATGCTTTAAATCGCTTTGCCGAGCGCTCATGCTCATACTTCCGCCTTTTCTGATCCAAACAAATGAAACAAATTCCTTAGTTTACGCAGTAAGAGGGCAGCTTTAATGTGTGAAAGAGAGATTCATAGAAGAATGGAACATACCGCCGAAGACACTGAGGGAAAGACCTGACTAAGTGCTATATCAGAATGTCTTGGCTTGCAAGTATTAGTATCACTAGAGGCTTCAACTGAGGTCAATTTCTCATCAATAGCAGCACAAGTTGCTTCATCCACCTGTATCATCAAGAAAATAACTTCTTCCCCCCATTATTCCTCCTTCAAAGGATTATTAAAACAAGCAGAAAAAGATATAGCAGGGACAAACCAATTCAGCAAGGTCTGTGCCACTAAATTTTCACACGCTTCAGCTATGGCTCTCAGATCCACGGTAGGATCAACAGGCTCCTTCCTTGCAAGAGCTTTCAATATTGAAAACCGCTGGTCAGTGCTTGGCAGAGGAACGTAAAGTTGTTTACCAAGTCTACCAGGACGGAGGAGAGCCTCATCCATCCTATCAGGCCTACAAAATGAGAAATTTACTTCACTGTAATAAGATGGAAACAAAAATAACTAAATAGATATGACAAATAAAATTTTACCTATTTGTTGCACCAATGACAAAAACATTTTGCGTTGTCCCGCACCGTCTAGCTCAATTAGTAACTGCAGTTGCAAATAATAATGCCATTTTTTAATAATATAATGATATCAGAATTATTTATCCAATAACTAGTATTGTTTGACCTGATTCACTACTCGTTCAATGCCTGATCCACCTGAAGTTAATTGAATAGTGATAGATAACAGGTATTATTCCCAAATCAATGTAAAAGAATACAAGAATCCTAATTCAAGAGTTGATTTCGAATTCTCGAAAGAGACTAATCTCAATAAATGAACGAGTAAACTGCCATTTCTAACTATAAAACTTTAAAACACTGACAATATTAACCATAAATTAACAAGATTAGTTTTGTATCCACAAAAGATGGTTTTTACGCGATAAAAATATCCAAACGGTAATTTTATTCATGTATACATTTGTCAATATTCCCATTGAAGCAAAACCAAAAATGAATAAGGTAAGATGAAGTATTTAGACAAACCTTAATACGAATGAAATTAGCTCCCGCTTCATTGGCAACAGCTTTGGCAATAATAGTTTTACTACAACCAGGGAGCCATTCCCGTCAGATTTGCAACCCCATATGCCTAAAATAGATAATCCAATCACATTCATCAACCTATGAAATTCAACTAAACAATATTTTCAAGGGTAGGGGGGAAAAATCAATTCATCAATGCAATTAGGACAAGAATGAAGAGGCTGTTACCAAATAGTTCGGATTGTCTTGACCCGGCCTTGAGAGTATTGTTTTTACGGAGAGTTTGTTCATGCCATTTTTGATGAAGTCTCGAGACGAGATATCCTTAAGTTGCTGACTTGCAAACTTTAAGAGTTAATCGATCTTAATGGAATAGTAAGGTCTACGACAGGTTATGTTGCCGCTGATTTAGAAGGTTTGGCAGATTGTTAATGTACATAATCATTTGTGAGGGACAAATGGAACTATCTCCGTATATTCCAGACGGGTGGAAGCAACCTTTTTGGGTAAAGATTTGGATAAACATGGCATCACAACTTCCGAATTTCCAGTACTCTAAGATTTGTTTCTTTGTTTACTTTTTTATTGTTAATGTTGCTATAATGTTATTATAATTACTATAATTGTTTATTTTCATTCAGGAATTTTTGAAAAAAATGCAACTTTCGTTAATAAGAGAGAACTTCTTATCCGCTGTTCCCAATGTGAAATGGGAAGATGTCGAGGGCCTGGATAATTTAAGAGAGGTGTTTAAATCCTGTTTAAATCCTCTCTTAAACTATCTAGTCCCTGGACATCTTCCTATTTCACATTGAGAATAGCGGATAAGAAATTCTCTCTTATTAATCAAAGTTACACTTTTTTTTTTCACAAATTCCTATGTGAAATTAAACAATTATAGCAATTATAATAACATTATAACAACATTAACAATAAGAAAGTAAACAAAAAAACAAATTTAGGACACCTGGAAATCGGACGTTCTGACGTCCAAATCTTTACCCTAGAAAAATTGCTTCCATCGTTTTGGAATATTTTGAGATAGTTTCCTTCTCCCCTCACAAATGATTTTGTGCTATAACAATAGATTAGCCTCCTTATACCTTACTATTTCATCAAGATCGAATGAACCCTTAGGTTTGCAGATCAGTAACTTAAGGATATCTCGTCTTGACGCTTCAATAATGACAAGAAGAAGCTCTCGCTGAAACAATCCTCTCAAGGCCAGGTCAAGAGAATCTTGACTATTTGTAGCTCCGCCATTAGATGATCCACGCTTTCCAATCTTCGGCAAAAATAGCTCTGATGCTTTCTTCAGAATCACCTAAAGAATTCATTTGACAATAGAGACAAAACAAATAAGTAAATAAATAAGCATTATTAACAAACAAAAGCACTAATTTGTAATAAGAACTAATTTGAAACTCCATTTGAATAGAAAGGCCAAGTTCTTGGGGTTAATCTTACAAGAACAGGGGCAACCATTCCAAAATGTCCTATTATTCAAAATGTCAAAACTCTAAACTCCATCGTCATAAATAATGCCTGTTATTGGTCTCTAATACCGACCTAAGAACATAAAAAACGATTTGAAACTCCATTTGAATAGAAGGGCCAAAGTTCTTGGGGTTAATCTTACAAGAACAGGCACAACCATTCCAAAATGTCCTATTATTCATAATGTCAAAACCCTAAACCCCATCATCATAAATAATGCCTGTTATTGGTCTCTAACACCGACCTAAGAACATAAAAAACGAAACCTCAAGTTTAAGGAAATGATCATGAAATAACTGAGACTCCAGAAACCAATTCAGTACCTGGTAATATCTGATAGAAGGGAACACGAGTCTCATTAGCTATCGCGTGAGCCAGTGTGGTCTTGCCACAACCGCTTGGCCCATGCAGCAAGATTCTAGTACGAGGAGTAACATTTAGCTTTCTTAAAATCGCAGGATGATACCATGGAACAATCAGTTGAGCTATCAGTTTCTTCAAAAGATCTTTCATCCCACCCAAGTTATTGAACATGGGTGTTTTCTGTTTAGCCTCAAGGTTCTCATTGGAACCTTGAGATTCTTTGCCCTGCATCCTTTTTTGCGTGTTAGGTTTAAGTGGTACTGATAAACCCTAAACTAGCGAACGAAGAAGAAGAGCCGCAAGCAAGGATGGATCCGCAAACAAGAAAAGAGGGAGAGAGAAAAAGTAGCAGAAATAGCAAATGTTGCGTGTCGTCAAAGCCTCCCTATTTTTTTTGGGTGTCGTATGAGCTTTCCTAATTTCTTTTGCTATAATTTTTTTTATGAATAAATGACCATTTGTATCATGAAAGATGAAAACGCTGACATATGTACCTATATTAAATCAAAATTAAACTTGTACTCATGTAAGATGCCCTGTGTGTGACAAAAATACCCTGTCTTTGAAGGGTTGGAGCGCCACGTAGGTATTTTTGTCACACGGATGACATCTTATGTGGGTACAAGTTTAGTTTCGATTTAATATGGGTAGATAGGTCAGTGTTTTCATCTTTTATGAATACAAATGGTCATTTATTCATTTTTTTATACTAACTTTTATAGGAAATAATTCTTTTTATATTGTAATTAAGATGGTTAAGGAATTTTTTAAATAAATAAAATAAATGTTTTATTTATCGAAATAAATAATTTAGAACTTTTTTACCAATATGTGTTGTTTCTCTTATCTCGTTTATATTATAACGAGATAAGACACGAGACGATGTAGCTGTATCACGTTTATACACGTCATACGTGTTGTGTCCTTATCTCGTTTACACTATAAACAAGATACGTTGTTATCTTATTTTGTTTATACTATAAATGAGATAAGAGGAGAGGATGCCTAAAGACATGCATCTCATTCACAGCCTTTAGTCAAACCTTTTGACTTCTATTTTTTGGCATTTTTTTCCATTTTTACCCTTTTTAAATCATATTTATGAATTACTTGAAGAATGTGGTGCGCACTGATAATCACAATGGAGACATTAACAAACTGGGCGAGACTTGGTACCTTGCAGAAGCAGCCGACTTTGAATTAGTGTTGTCTTTCGTTTTATGCTTATATTAAAGTATAGATGTATTGTCATACTTATGATACTTTTATAGAAGTAGCATGCAGTATATGTTACGCAAAAAAATATATGATTGGGAGTGGTTTAAATGTTAGAGTATGATATTAGGCATATTTTAAAATAAATGTTAGTTAAATATTTGTTTAGATTCAGAACTTTTTAATCTAAGTTATTATTAAGCATATGTTTATTAATTCAGTTATTAATTAAGGTTATTAACAATTTGGGTTAAGTACTTTTTTGTTCCTAAGATCTGAGGTGAAAATAAAAATTGTCCTTAACTTTTTTTTCTTATCAAAATCAACCTCAACCTTACGAAATGTTATAAAATCGTCATTTTCTGCCTAAAAACACAAATTTACCCTTGAAAAAAATAAATATAAAATAAAAATAATAAACCCCGTCCCACCACTATCATCAGTTTCCAATTCTCACCATCATTCACCTCCATTTCATCTCCATTCCTTCATCATCTTCGTCATTCATTACCATTCAACCTCATTCATTCACCAGTAAACCACTAAACCTCACCCACCCACCATCACATTTACTCAGTTACCTACACCTCTACCTTCATTCCACTGTCACTCTTTTACCACCAGATGCAACAATAGAAGAAAAGAAAAAAAATAATTAATTTATTCAACAATAATTTTCTTTTGTTAACAAACACAATCACAATAATGAATTTATTCATTATTCATTCCAATTAATAGTTTTTTTAAAAAAAGAAATACAACGAACAAAACATAGACTTACGAGGGCTAATGAAGGGCGTGGTAAGGCGCGATACAGAGACAGGTTATTTTTGCGTAGTTGTTGACGTCGTCTTTCGCAGTGAGGAGACGCTGACAGTTGCTTCGTCGGGAGAATGGACGGCAAGGGATGGAGGGAGTTCGAAGAGACTCAGAGAGTAGAAGGAAGGAGATGGAGGGGATAGCGAAGAGATATTGAGGGTGGGGTTTTGCTTTTTTTTTTAAATATTATTTTTATTAATGATTAAGGATAATTAGGTCAAAAAATATAATTGAAGTAGAAAAAGACGATTTTATAACGTTGAGGATGATTGTAATAAGAAAAAAAGGTCGGGGACGATTTTGATTTTCACCTCAGACCTTAGAGACGAAAAAAGTACTTATCCCTAATAATTTCTAATAAACTTAATTAAGTAGCAAAATATTTATATTTTGTATTTACTAAATATTTAAGTAAATAGTTTTTTCTTAAATTTTCTTGTTACTTAAACTAAGCTATTAAGTTAACGGTTTACTTATTGATTATTCAAGTAAATATTTTTACTTAATCTATTATATAAAGGAGATGCAAAATGAATTTTGTCATTCACTATTTAACTAAATAATTTTATTTAAATTAAATAAAATAGACGTTTATTAGTGTAGTTATTAGTTATCTTAGGAAACATTTTCATTTGCTTTATATTATACAGATGTCTAAGTTAATTATTTTAATAAACATTTTCATTATTTAAGTAAAATTTTTTATGTAAATAAATTTATAATTTAAATATTTGTAGTTATTTACTTAAATAGTTTACTTATAAGTCAAATTAATTTCTGATTCGATTTTTTTATTGTTTATCAGAGGCCTCGACTGCTTCTTCTGAGGAGAGTGAGCCACACACTCCCATCACTGGATGCCATCGTCCCGTACTTGATGGAGGTTGGGTTCGGTCATTCAAGAATTTTGTGTTCGACAACTCTCTAATAACAGCATTTGTTGAGCGTTGGCGCCCAGAGACCACACCTTCCACCTGCCGTGGGCTAAGTGCACAATCACCCTACAGGACGTCGTATACCACCGACGCTATCCAATATCAGACTCTTCAATTCGGATAATGGACTTACTTACCGAATACGTAACAGAATAGGATTCTCACACTCAAATGTTACCCCATTATTATTATTTCTCATACGGCAATTCGGATCTGCACTTACAACCAAATATCCACTACTACTAGGTATTTTGGCTTATTATTGGAAGAAATAGGTAGAAAAGAAGTAGTAAAACATTTGTGGAGAATACAAAGAGTTACACATTCTTCTATAGTGGCTGAAAATTTGTCTTTACGATTTATGTATCTCGTTTACAGTGTCAATGTCATAATTATTCTCTTATTTTGTTTATAGTGTAAACAAAATAAGATAGCACGTATTTCATTTACATTGTAAATAATATATACGCTTTATTTTTGGTTGGCTATATCTTGTTTACAATGTAAACGAGATACGTATTATCTTATTTTGTTTATACTGTAAACGAGATAAGAGAAACGACACATTTTAATAAAAAAGCTCCAAGTTATTTATTTTGATAAATAAAATATTTATTTTATTTATTTTAAAAAAATTTCGATGGTTGAATTATTGAATTATTGGTTCATTCATAGATAAAATATTAAACTGGTTAACTCAGTTATAATTTAATAATTATATAAAATTTAATTTTACGTTTTCATTTTTGTAATAGATATATTTTGATTTTATTTTGTATTAGATTAATCATTATTTTTAAATTTTAATTATTTATCAATTAATTTATATTTATTAAAATATATTTTATTTTTTTATATAATATAAAAATACTAGAAAATTAATAGAATATTATTTTCGACTAGTAATTAGTCATTAATAATTTGTACCTATGTTTATAAAGATTTGCATATAAAATACATAGTTTTTATTTATATTTACTATCATTTATACATATAAATTAATATAAATTACACTCACATTTATTAAAGTTTGTACACATAAATCAATAAAATTTATTTATTAAAAATAATTTAATATTTTTACTGATTAAAATTATTAAAAATTGTTGACTTCTAAGATTTTTCATATAATATATTTAATAAAAACTATCATATATAGAAATAACATTTTTTTAATTTGACCAAATTTTATCAAGTTTAGCCAAATTGATTTATTTAATTTTAACCAAATTTTAAACGAATGAATTGCTTGACCGATTTAAATAATAATTTAACTCAGATTGATAATCAAAATTTTGGTTTAGCTAAATTGGGTTGATAAATATGGGTAAAACACACCAACATGGTTTGCATACAATTCGGTTTTGCCAAATTATTTTTAGTAAGAAAATCTTTTTAATACAATACAATACTACCGCTTTTATTTTTAAAAAATTAAAAAAAGGAGTGCTACATATACAAGTCATTTTTGTTTACAAGTTTTACAAGTTGGGCCAAACACGTGCGTTACTGAATCATCTTTGTGTGTGTTCATCTTCGTTTCCTTTTTTACGAAAAAGAAGAAGAAGAGACACAGAGAAAGAAGAAGAAGAAGAAAAGAAGAAGAAAAGGAGGAAGCACGGAGAAAAAAGAAGAAGAAAAAGAGGCACAAAAAAAAACGTAAAAACAGCGTGAATATAAATGACTTGTATGATTTGTATGGAAAAACGTTCTCTCTTTGCCTTCGATCTCCTTCTGTTTTTTTCGATTTTCATGGTTTCTGAAATCAAGTTTTGAAATTATTTTGAAGATGATGGAACTTCAGAAATACACCTGAATGATTACAAAAATACACCCAAACGATTACAGAAATACATCCAAAGAATTACAGAAATACACTCAAAGGATTACAGAAATAAACCAAAGGATTACAGAAATACACCCAATATAGGGGGAGACAGTATATTTCTTCTTGAAATCTTTTAATGTTTTTCTGGTTAAGGATGAGGCACATGACAGAGACAATCTAAAAAAAATCTAGAAGAATAGTAAAACAGTACCTTGAATAATGTTTTTTTCATTTTTTCTGGTGATTTTGATGAAGGAGAAAGAGAAAACGAAAAGATGAGAAGAAATTTCAATAAAAAAAGGGAGGAAGAGGTGGTGTTGATGACGATGATAACGAGAGAAAAAAATTACGAAAAAGAAGAAAAATAGACATGAAGGAAGAAGAGGAAGAGGAAGCACGGAGAAATAAAAAGAAGAAAAAGAGACACAAAAAAACGTGAAACGACGTGAATATAAATGACTTGTATGACTTGTATTGAAAATTACTTGTATGTGGAGAATTACTCATTAAAAAATTAATAAATCACAACATTAATAAACACAAAATAAGTAAAAAAAAAACAAACAAAACTATCTTAATATTTAAAAAATTAGCCGAATTTATCGTTATTTTTTATTTTTCAAAAAACTCTCTTGCTCTATAAGTTAAAAAATTGACATTTATCCTTTTTTTATGTATACTCTTTTTTAGACACTAACAAGTTTAATCACCCGTGTTATGCACGTGATCAGATTGAAATTATAATTTTAAGTTGTTATGTTAAATTTCATTTTAATTATAATAATTTAATTAATAAAAAAATAACTTATATGCGTTGTTTTTCTTTTCTTAATATAGTGTTAATTATATTAACTATAAAATAATTATTTAATCTATTTTTTTCAATAAATCAGGCATATATATTCAATATGACCATAAATAATCTAGTAATACTTAAATCTACCAACAAAGTTTTATATGTTGGTATAATGTGAAGTAAGAAAATATCAAAATCAGCTCAAAATGAAGAATAAATTAATAGAGAATCCTAATGCAGAAAGTTTTGTAATAAACAATAAATAATTTAAACCTACTAAATAACAATTCAATGCTATCATTTGATACCTGCAAAATATATACATAAAACAACACTGTATCAATGTTTGTATATAAAATTATATGATTAATGTAATTATAAAATTGTTTGTCAAGAGAATAAAGTTATACGAATTTTTACGATAATTTTAATATTCTCAAACTATTAATGTACAATAAGAATTTATCTATTAGTTCCTAGAATTTCTAAATTTTTTTAAGTGATAGTAATAAATTTTAATAAATAAATAGATTTAGTAAGACATTTTGTTATTACCTTTTTATTATAGGCTCTCAAAAACTTCTATATATACCACATTCATCGTGCAGTAATTTTCAAGTGTATTAACCCGTAACATGCACGTGATAAGATTAAAATTATAATTTTAAATTATTTTATTAAGATTAATTTAAATTATAATAATTTGATTAATAAAAATATAACATGTTATGTATTATTTGTTTTTTCTTAAGCTAGTGTTAAATATATTAACTCTAAATAGTTATTAATTGGTTTTAGTAATCTACTTTCTTCAATAAATCAACCATATATACTCAATGTGACCATAAATAACTTAATAATACTTAGACCCACTAATAAATTTTTATATGTTGTTTTACTGTCAAATAAGAACATATCAAAATTAGCTCAAAATAAATAATAAATTATTAGAAAATTCTAATGCACAAAATTTTCTAATAAACAATAAATAATTTAAATCTACTAAAAAATAACTCAACACTTTTCTTTGATACTTGCAAAACATATATCTAAAATAATATTATATCAATGTTAGTATATATTTTTACAATCATCGACCGTATTTACTATACATGACTCCTTATTAAAAGTTATTATATACACGTGTGCAGTCAGAAAATAAATTACTGGACTTTATTTTATTTTTCTAAATTATTATAATTATGCATTATTCATTAAATGCTAATTGTAATATTGTAATATAATTATAATAAAGATATTTTTCTAAAATAAATTTAGAATAGAGAATAGTACTTTTATTTTGGAGGAAAAATGAATTCATGAGTAATTGACACCTTAATTTTATTAGTTGATACTGTATTAAATATTGATTTTATATAATTATAATAAAAATATTTCTCTAAATTAGTATAATCATGCATTATTCGTTAAATGTAGAGTATCACATTATTTTACTTATTCTACCATATGGATCCTTTTGTAACTTTATTTCAATATCAATAGAATTTCACTACCTTTGAGTACTAAATTAAAATTCAAAATGAAACTAAAAAAAAGTAAAGAGTATAAAATTATTGATTAAAAAACACTCTAAATAATAAAAAGCCAAATTAACTTTAATATTAAATTCATTAATACGATTTTAATTTTATATAATAGTTATAAAATATATTAGTAAAAGCAAATGGAAGAATAGCTTTAATTAGTATTTGATAAAATATTTATTTAGAATAATTAAAAAATATAAAATTATGATATTATTAAAAATAATACATTTTTATGTTAAAAAATTATATTTAAATAAAATATTTATAAAATATAAAATTTAAA
>NC_029775.3:6448526-6451337 GCF_000817695.3 Arachis duranensis | reverse complement strand
TTTCTTTATTTTTTATTATATTATATAACTTAAAATTATAGTATCATATTATTATTAATTCTAGATACTTGTTAATCATGCAATAATTTTTTATTTTTTATATCCATATATATTCTTCGATCCCCATTCATATGTATAATTAACAATTTTTTTAAATAGTGATGTTTTAATTTTTCTTTTCTTTCACGTATATTAATAATGTTTTGTTCATAACAAAAAGTAAAAATATAATTATTCAAACTTAGAAAAAAATAAACGTATAAGTAACAAATGATTTATTTTATTATGTATATTATAAATTAATAAATTAAACTAACTGATATAACGAATTATAATTAATTAATTGGTATAAATTATAATAAATTATATGATATTTAAAAAGAAAATAAATGAATAAAGAATAAAAAAATAGAAGAATAGAAGACTACAATAAAATAAATTGAATGTAAGTTTTTTTTATACAAATTTTATATCACATCTGTTTCAATAATAATAAATAAAAATACATCAACTTAATATCTAAGAAAAAAAGATGAGATAAAATCATAATACAATTCTAAAATAAAAGCTTAAATTAAACCATAATATCATTGCACAACACAAATTAAAAGTAATTTCACACTACAATATACCACATAAATAGATAAATGACTTAAGCTTAATTATGAATTTTTTATTTATTTATGCAAACATGAAAACACCATGGTCTATAAATGCTTAATGGATAACATATCATATATTACTCTAATTGATGAATACGGGAGTTGAAGAGTGTGTGCTGATTTGTGTTCATGATAGTTGCCTTCTTGTGACGGCGCCTCATAGGAAGAAAAAGAATTGTTGTAAAAGCTACCCAATGAAAGAGTAATTGGTAAATGAATGATATTTTCTTCTAGCATATATGGTCTTGTATAGTGGTAAAATAAAAATGGAATGAATAAAATTTTGTATTTTTATATTAGAAATAGAATTTGATATTTATCCTAATAAAATTAAATAACAAATTAGTTATATTTAAATAAATAAAATAAATTAAATAAAAATATTTTTAAGAATTAATCAAATCAATTAGTCAATACAAATAATTAGTATAATTAATTTTATTTGATTTATTGAATTCAAACAAAATAAATTAAGAAATAGTTGATTAAATTAATTTCTTTTTTTTATTTACTAAAGATAGATAGACTCGAACCCACGACTTCTTACATGAGTATGGGGAGATTATGTCATTTAAGATATAACTCATTGACGATTGAATTATAGGAGACACTGATTTTTTTTAACTAAATTAATATGTATTTATTATATTTAACCAGTATAAGTAACAAATCATCTATGTTATTATATATCTTATTTAATCTTGCATGGCACGGATAATTATAAGTTATATTTTGATTTCTAATTATTTACGTACATAAATGATTAAAATATATAACATAAATATCGTAATTATTATAATTCTATGATATAATTATAATTAACATATTTTATCATAATTAAATATTGATTTGATATAATTATAATGAAAATACTTTCCCAAAATAATATAATCTACTATTATTCATCCACTAATTATTTGGCAATAAATCTTAATATAATTTTTTACATCTCCGCTATGGAAAATAACTACTTAGATATATACATCTCCGCTATGGGAAATAACTATTTAGATATACCAAATAATATGTAACATATTACTACCTGTATAAGTTAAGGCACAAATACAGGATTTTATTAAGGTGATTGAAACTTTCACCAAACAGAATATGACCTCAATCGATTAAAAAAGGGTACTCGATTTTGCATTAATTAGCTAGTCGAAGAAATAACATACTCATTCATTATTCATGTTTTATTATATTTTTTAAATAATATATAGAAAATATATATCATGTGTATAAAAATGTGACTATTAGTAATTTTATTAATAAACCTTTTTTTAAACTATTACTAATTTCAATTTTAATAGAAAATTTGAGGAAATAATTTTGCTTGCCATAAATAATATACTAAAACTATTAGTATATATATTATCTTCTATATAGTTAATTGAATTTATCAATAATTTTTCCGTATAAATCGTTATTACCCAATTTTTAATAACTACTTAATATACAAAATTTGAAATTAGAAATTGTTATTACTAATTTAATTAACTGGTTAATTGAGTAATAATTGTCAAAGGTGCAAAATCATTGATTTACTCAATAGATTTTCATATATTATTTATATTTCAAGTAATAATTTGAAATTATATTATTTACCCAGTTAATAATACTATTATTAATAATTATTTTTTGCATTGATTTTTAAATCAATTATTAAATAATTATTTTTGTTAAGATAATTGTTTATAAATTATTTCAAATTATATTTTGTTAAGATATAATTATTTAGATTATTACTCATGGCACGGGTATAATTTCATTTTATACCAATTAATCAATTATAATTATATGACACGCGTGTAATTTCAATTTTATCCGCCGATTATTGGCAAATAAATTTTATTCTAATTATAAATAAAATCAGTTTTTATTGGTAAATAAATTGTCTTTAGGTCAACGATTTAATATATGTGTAGGTTCATTTTTTGTCAAATATAATGAAAATACAAATAAAAAAATAAGGGATAAAAGTAAACTTAATAATACATGACACTACTTTATTTTATTAAATTATTTAAAAATAGCAAAATTCACAAAAAAATAATCGTAATATATAAATTGAGGCAATAATTTAAAATTCTATAATTATAATTTAATCAAATACTAATAGTAAAACCAAATTACCTAAACAATATTGAAC
>NC_029775.3:6447436-6448509 GCF_000817695.3 Arachis duranensis | reverse complement strand
AAATAAATTTTATTCCAATTATAAATAAAATCTGTTTTTATTGGCAAATAAATTTTCTTTAGGTCAACGATTTAATATATGTGTAGGTTCATTTTTTGTCAAATATAATGAAAATACAAATAAAAAAATAAAAGATAAAAATAAACTTAATAATATCTGACACTACTTTATTTTATTAAATTATTTAAAAATAGCAAATCCACAAAAAATAATCGTAATATATAAATTGAGACAATAATTTAAAATTCTATAATTATAATTTAATCAAATACTAATAGTAAAACCAAATTACCTAAAAAATATTGAACTTATTCTAGTTCTTAGTCATGTATAGTATAGAATCATTCTTGTAACGACAACCAACTGAAATAACATCGTAAGTTTCAATATTTAGAATTCGTACAAAATCAAACCATCCTCTTGTTAGATAAGCTTCATCATCCACTATCCATGCAATGCGGCAAGATATAGAATTGTCACACCGAGAAATCAAACTAACTCTTATTCCCCTCAATGGCATTGCATGCATGTAAAAGAAAGTTGGTAATTTCTGAAAAAAATCAAAATATATTAAAAAATTATTCTAATAATGAACAGCTTAAAATAAGAAAATTTAAATATATTACTAATGTAACTCCCTACCATACAGAGTCTTATGCTTAAGTCATAATTCAGAGATGGCAAGGTATTACGACCTCTAAAATAAAAATTTAGTACGTATAGTAGTATGAATGATTGATTATAACTAGGAGCCTTTGTAGAAAAAGAGGTAAACAAAAACCGCAACTCAAAAGCGCAACACTCCGATCGATAGCGTAACGAACAAGGATAAACCAACGCGAGATTATATATATACAAAGGAGTGTCAAAAACAGGAATATCAAGACTCAAGATCCGGCTGCGAAGATAACCGGTCCGAGCATAACAATATATACATATGATAAGAATAAGGAAAATCCCAAAGGAAACCCAAAGGGACACAAATACATAAAACCTATTCTCCAAAATTCTCCCATAAGGGGAGTCATCACAGTTTGTATTATTTAATGGAGATAAAAGTATCTAAGCAAAAC
>NC_029775.3:6445695-6446419 GCF_000817695.3 Arachis duranensis | reverse complement strand
AGATTTAAGATATCAGTGGTGAGATCGGAGGCTTAGAAGTATGAAATTTGGCTTTTAGAACTCAAAAATCAACTTTGGGATGAAAACAGGTCCACGCGTACGTGCACTCCACGCGCACGCATGGATGGCCTCAAAAACTTCATCGACGCGCAAGCGTCATGCACGCTAACGCGTGAATTAAACATTTGCCAAATTCTCGTGCCCCAGGCACAACACTAGCACAGTTCTAGCATAACTCTCTGGAAAATGGCTGGGCATTCGGTGCAGCACCATCGGCGCGCCCGCGCACATCACGCGCACGCGTGGATGGCATTTTCAGGAAGAACGGCGCGCACGCGCCAAGTGCGCCCACGCGCAAGGGGTCATTTTGCTAAAAATTTTCTAAGTTAAAAGCTGCAGAATTCACCAATTTAAACCCCAATCTTCCAACGGACATAACTTCCTCATTTTAAATCATTTTTCACCCGTTCTTTGAACGGCATGGACATCCCGGATCCAATTTCATTTCTAAACAAATTTGGCACAAAACAGAGATCCGTAGTCCAAGTTATGTCCCACCAAAGTATGCCCAAAAATCATGTTTTTCATAAAAACCACAAAGTGCCATTTTCAAAACAAGCCATTTCCAACTCTTTTCAAAATCAATCAAAACATGCCATTTTCATCCCTTTTCTTTGAAATCAATCAAAATACATCAATTTCAACATCAAGCCTCCTCAACTCA
>NC_029775.3:6442609-6445438 GCF_000817695.3 Arachis duranensis | reverse complement strand
AAACCGAAACCATACCTTAGCCGATTTCCCAAGCTCAACCGAAGCACTTCCAAATCACTTATGCACAAGCTCTCAAGGCCTCATCACCTCCAAGAACAGATTTTTCACCACCAAATCCCTTTTTCAAGCTTTTCAAAATCACCACTCAAGCTCCAATATTCACATATACACAACCTAAGCCACAATCATCATACCCATACATAACATCTCAAAACCCAAACATCATAAAACAACAAAATACACTAGGGTTGAGAATCTTACCATACCCAAGGTCCAAGGAGACAAGATTAACCTTCTCCTTCAAGAGAGTTGGGTCCTATAACATCAAAGAACCCAAAATCTTAACATTTCACCCATGAAACTCGAAAATAAGGGCTGGAACTTCGAACAGAAACTTGTGGCTTACCTCAAGATTGATTGTATGGGTTTTGTAGAGCTCTCCGCGGTGAACATGTGGCCGCAAATGGAGCGGCAATCGGAGCTCTAGATCAAAAGTTATGGTGGTTTGAAGATCAACCAAGTGAGAGAACTTGAGAGAGTATTCTTCCTCCCTTTCTCTCTAATTTCAGCGTGTTTGAGTGTGTTGTGAGGAGAGAGAGTGCTGAAAACTACGGTTTTGGTTTAGTTTAGTTGGGCCAAGGGCCCACTTTGGGTCCGTTTGGCCCGGTTTGGCCCGTTCGATCCAATCTTGGCTCGAATTCTATAAAATTGGTACCGAAATTCTCGTCTCAGTCTCCTCTATCATATTTAGCCACAAAAATCACATTTTGGGCTTTCTAGAATAAATTCTCATTTATGGGTTTATTAGCCGTTAATTAACCAGATTTTACATTCTACCCACCTAATTGGGAATTTTGCCCACAAAATTCAAATGCAAATACCTGAGAATAAATGTGGATTATCCGTTCGCATCTCCGACTCCAGTTTCCAAGTGTATTCCTCAACACCGCCTCGACTCCATGCCACTTTGACTAATGAAACCTCTTTTCCGCGCAACCGTTTGATACTAGTATCATCAATTCTGACCGGAGCCACTGGAAGCGTCAAATCTTCCCTTAACTGAACCGACTCAGGTTCTAACACATGACTAGCATCAGGAATGTACTTCCGAAGCTGCGACACGTGAAACACGTCGTGCAGATTCGAAAGATGAGGTGGTAGAGCCATCCGATACGCCCCCGGTCCAATCCTCTCTAGGATCTGAAATGGACCAATGTATCGAGGATTCAACTTCTTTGCCTTAATCGCACTACCTACTCCTGTAGTCGGAGTAACCTTAAGGAAAACATGATCTCCTTCCTCAAATTCTAAGGGCTTTCGCCTCTGATCGGCGTAACTCTTTTGACGACTCTGCGCCGTAAGCATCCTATCACGGATTTTCTTGACTTGTTCAGTAGTCTCAGTTATCATTTCCGGTCCTAACAAGCTTTTCTCTCCAGCTTCATACCAACATAGCGGAGATTGACATTTTCTCCCATACAAGGCCTCATATGGAGCCATTCCGATGCTCGCATGATAACTATTATTGTATGCAAACTCCACTAATGGCATATACCGATCCCAACTCACCGGTTGGTCCAAAACACAAGCTCTCAACATATCCTCCAGTGTTTGGATTGTCCTCTCGGATTGACCATCTGCTTGAGGATGGTAAGCCGTGCTCAAGCTTAATCGAGTTCCAAAAGCTTTCTGAAATGCACCCCAAAACCTTGAAGTGAAACGAGGATCTCTATCAGAGATTATAGTAGCAGGTACACCATGAAGTCTCACAATCTCCTTTATGTATAACCGTGCTAGCTCCTCAAGGGTGTAAGTCATACGAATGGGTAAAAAGTGAGCTGACTTCGTCAGTCGGTCCACAATCACCCAAATAGCATCAAAACCAGCCCTAGTCCTTGGCAATCCAGACACAAAGTCCATTGCAATACTTTCCCACTTCCATTGTGGAATCTCTAAAGGTTGCAACATACCGGCGGGCTTTTGATGTTCAATCTTTACCTTTTGACAAGTTAAGCACTTTGAAACATATTCCACCACATCATTCTTCATACCCGGCCACCAAAACATCGCCTTTAAATCATGGTACATCTTAGTACTTCCCGGGTGAATGGAGAATCCGCTTTTGTGTGCCTCCTTTAAAATATCTTGCCTCAAAGTGCCAACATCCGGCACAATGATCCTACCCTTGAATCTCCATAACCCATCTTTTTCTTTCGACACTCTCCATTGTTTTCCTTGCTCAATAGCCGGTAACACCTTCCATAACGCTTCATCATTTTGATGAGCCTTTAGGAGTTCGGACTTAAAGTCACTTGAGATTTCTAATCGACTCAAACACAAAGTTCCGGATACTTCTTGAGCACCAATTTTTAGACTCTCGAATTTCTTGAGCAACTTCTCCTCTTGAAGCATCATCCAAGCCGCATATAACGACTTCCGACTTAACGCATCCGCCACTACGTTCGCCTTTCCCAGATGGTAATGCAACTCAAAGTCGTAGTCCTTCAACAATTCCATCCACCTTCTCTGCCTCATATTAAGCTCTTTCTAATCAAAGAGGTACTTCAAACTCTTATGATCAGAGAAAACTTGGAACTTAACCCCATAGAGATAATGCCTCCACACCTTCAAGGCAAACACAACCGCAGCGAGTTCCAAATCGTGCGTAGGGTAACTAACTTCATGAGGTCTCAACTGTCGTGAGGCATACGCCACCACATTGCGATGCTGCATCAGCACGCACCCTATACCTTTCAATGAGGCATCACAATACACCTCAAATGGCTCGTTCGGCTCAGGTAACACTAACACAGGTGCAGTGGTCAACTT
>NC_029775.3:6441261-6442436 GCF_000817695.3 Arachis duranensis | reverse complement strand
AAAAACTCCTTATCTCTGTTACAGTGGTTGGTTGCTTCCAATCCATCACAGCCTCCACCTTAGTTGGATCTACGGCTATTCCCTTCTTACTCACCACGTGACCCAAAAACTTCACCTCACTTTTCCAAAACTCACACTTAGACAGTTTTGCATAAAGTTTCTTCTCCTTTAGAATCTGCAACACGGTCCTTAAGTGTTCTGCATGCTCTTCTTCAGTCCTGGAATAAATCAGTATGTCATCAATGAAGACAACAACGAATTTATCCAAAAACGGACGGAAAACTCTATTCATGTAGTCCATAAATACTGCAGGAGCGTTCGTTAACCCGAAAGACATTACAGTGTACTCGTAATGACCATAACGAGTCCTGAAAGCGGTCTTAGGGATATCCTCATCCCTCACCCTTATCTGGTGATAACCGGATCGCAAAGCGATCTTGGAGAAAACTCCAGCTCTTTGTAACTGATCCATAAGATCATCAATTCTTGGCAATGGGTACTTATTCTTTATTGTAACCTTGTTCAGCTGCCTGTAATCCACACAGAGCCGCATACTCCCATCTTTCTTCTTTACCAGTAACACTGGAGCACCCCACGGAGAGACACTTGGTCGTATTTGGAGCACCCCACAGAGAGACACTTGGTCGTATGAAATTCTTTCCCAACAAATCTTCTAACTGAGACTTTAGCTCGTTCATCTCTAACGGTGACATCCTATAAGGAGCACTTGAGATTGGTCCCGCCCCGGGCACCAATTCAATAGCAAACTCAACCTCTCGGTTAGGTGGGAGCTCATCAATATCATCGGGAAACACTTCCGGAAACTCACACACAACCGAAATCTGTTCCAACCTTTGATCATCACCCGAAACGCCCGCGGTTAACAACATGATACCCTGACATTCGGTTCCGGAACAGTTCACCATCATCGAATTCAAGTAATAATTATTCACCACGACCGGCCCTTCAGTATCTTCTGGCATAAAGTACACTGACTTTGTAGAACAATCTAGCAGAACATGGTTCTTAAATAACCAGTCCAATCCCAAGATAAGATCAAGACCAATCATCGGTAAGCAGACTAAATTATGAATAAAATCACGCTGCTTGAACCTAAAGGAAACTTCCGGGCATCCTAGCCTAGTTACCATGGCTTCATGGGTAGCATTATACAC
>NC_029775.3:6439005-6441074 GCF_000817695.3 Arachis duranensis | reverse complement strand
GGCACCTATAGCCGAAGTGGTGAACACCCGACCAGTCTGTTGTGCCTTTCCAGCACCTTGTTTCTGCCTCTCCGGACAACTTGCGGCTTTATGCCCCGCCTTTCCACAAGTGTAGCACAAACCCCATCCGGCCTTGCATGGTGCTCCTGGATGGTGACTCCCACATCTAGCACAAGCTTGATCATTCTGAGGTTGCTTCCCAAACTTTTTCCCTTGGAAATTGTTGTTGTTGTTAGGCCTCCTGAAAGAGCTTCCCCTCTTGAAAGACGGACCTCTAGGTGCAAAGCTCTTCCCTCGGTTCTGTAGGAATGATCCTTTGTGACTCCCTTTCTCAGCGGTTGCCCTTTTCACACACTCTTCATCAACCCTACACTTGTTTACCAACTCGGAGAAGGTCCTAATCTCCATTGGTCCCACTGAACTAAAAATATCACTCCGGAGTCTTCTTTCATACTTAACACACTCCCATTCCTCATATTCCACCGGAGTCCCTTGGCACATACGAGAGAACCTGAACAGCTCCTCAAACTTGTCAGTATACTCTGATATGGACATAGTACCCTACTTCAACTGTAACAATTCAAGTTCCTTAGCCGTCCTAGCAGAAGTCGGAAAGTACTTCTTATAGAACTCCTCTTGGAAGACATTCCAAGTGATATAGTCATCACCCTGCTGCAGAAGATGTCGGATATCTTGCCACCAATGCGACGCTTCACCTGTAAGCATATAGGTAGCAAACTCGACACGCTGCCCTTCAGGTACCACTTGTGCTTGCAATGCTCGCTCTATAGCCTGAAACCATGTATCAGCCTCAGTTGGGCTAGCAGTTCCCTTGAACTTAGGTGGATTAACCTTCAAAAAGTTTGCCAGTGTCATCGGGCCCTGAACTCCACCTCCATCATTACCATGGTTGTTCATCTGTTGACCAAGAGCCTCAGCAGTGGCTTGCATAGCAGCAGCCGTATTCTCCAACGCAGTCATAAAGTTCGCTGGGTCATTAGGGTTATTCTCCGGTGCACGAGCATTCGTACGACCTCTCGCACTACCTCTACCGCGTCCACGAGGCGCCATCTGGTTCCTATACACACCAAACAATCGATATTAAGTTGATCAGTCTCAATATCGGAAGTCTAGTGCTTCAAAGTCCCAAATGCATGCTTATGAATGTTTATGCCAATTATATCAAGCAGATATACTAATAGCACATAACACACACACAGAGAATGCACAGAAGCATAATCAGTCCATCCCTCAGGCTCTACAGGAATGAACTGCTCTGATACCATAATGTAACTCCCTACCATACAGAGTCTTATGCTTAAGTCATAATTCAGAGATGGCAAGGTATTACGACCTCTAAAATAAAAATTTAGTACGTATAGTAGTATGAATGATTGATTATAACTAGGAGCCTTTGTAGAAAAAGGGGTAAACAAAAACCGCAACTCAAAAGCGCAACACTCCGATCGATAACGTAACGAACAAGGATAACCAACGCGTGATAATATATATACAAAGGAGTGTCAAAAACAGGAATATCAAGACTCAAGATCCGGCTGCGAAGATAACCGGTCCGAGCATAACAATATATACATATGATAAAAAAATAAGGAAAACCCCAAGGAAACCCAAAGGGACACCAAAATACAAAACCTATTCTCCAAAATTCTCCCATAAGAGGAGTCAAAATTCTCCCATAAGGGGAGTCATCACAGTTTGTATTATTTAATGGAGATAAAAGTATCTAAGCAAAACATATAAACCAAAACATAGCCCCGAGAACAAAGGATCTTCGCAAATCTAGAAGTCTCCAGCATGCATCAGCGGGACACCTCACGTCCTGCATCTGAAAACCATAAAATCCGCATGGGTGAGAACCAGAGGTCCCCAGCATGGTAACCGCTTCCACATATATAATACATAATAATAGAGGAAAGCCGAAGGCAATCCTAGAACTTCCTCCAGATAATATCAAAGCTTATAAACAGGCTAAACCATAAAAGGCATCTGACTAAAGATTCTTCAGTCTAACTAATACTTCCCTTTCCAATTCCTTCAGACCTCCCAAC
>NC_029775.3:6438016-6438695 GCF_000817695.3 Arachis duranensis | reverse complement strand
AGCTATTCCGGCTCACGGTTCAATCCAGAACCAGCCAATATCCATATCGTACTCAGCCATTCCGGCTCACGGTTAAATCCATAACCAGCCAATATTCATAGCATACACAGCTATTCCGGCTCACGGTTCAATCCAGAACCAGCCAATTCATAAACAATTACGGCCTTTCGGCCCATGGCATAACAAGCACTTCCACCACCATCCTCCGCCTCTCACATAATCACCTTTGATCCTCATTGATCATTCATTTTTTTTCCCGTGCTTCACTCGCAAGTTACCACATTCACTAGCCTTTCTTCTCATAGCTAGACATATCATAAAGATTTAAGATATCAGTGGTGAGATCGGAGGCTTAGAAGTATGAAATTTGGCTTTTAGAACTCAAAAATCAACTTTGGGATGAAAACAGGTCCACGCGTACGCGCACTCCACGCGCACGCATGGATGGCCTCAAAAACTTCATCGACGCGCAAGCGTCATGCACGCTAACGTGTGAATTAAACATTTGCCAATCGACGCGCACGTGTCAACCACGCGTACGCGTGGGTGTTCTCGTGCCCCAGGCACAACACTAGCACAGTTCTAGCATAACTCTCTGGAAAATGGCTGGGCATTGGGTGCAGCACCATCGGCGCGCCCGCGCACATCACGCGCACGCGTGGATGGCATTTTCTGGAAG
>NC_029775.3:6437485-6437901 GCF_000817695.3 Arachis duranensis | reverse complement strand
AAATTCACCAATTTAAACCCCAATCTTCCAACGGACATAACTTCCTCATTTTAAATCATTTTTCACCCGTTCTTTGAACGGCATGGACATCCCGGATCCAATTTCATTTCTAAACAGATTTGGCACAAAACAGAGATCCGTAGTCCAAGTTATGTCCACCAAAGTATGCCCAAAAATCATGTTTTTCATAAAAACCACAAAGTGCCATTTGCAAACAAGCCATTTCCAACTCTTTTCAAAATCAATCAAAACAAGCCATTTTCATCCCTTTTCTTTGAAATCAATCAAAAATATATCAATTTCAACATCAAGCCTCCTCAACTCACACATTGAGATTTTACCACAATATACAAAATCACTATTTCATCATTCTAACCCACTTCACCCAAGTGGCTCAAACTCAAACATATTGACAT
>NC_029775.3:6428981-6436985 GCF_000817695.3 Arachis duranensis | reverse complement strand
CTTCGAACAGAAACTTGTGGCTTACCTCAAGATTGATTGTATGGGTTTTGTAGAGCTCTCCGCAGTGAACGCGTGGCCGCAAATGGAGCGGCAATCGGAGCTCTAGATCAAAAGTTATGGTGGTTTGAAGATCAACCAAGGGAGAGAACTTGAGAGAGTATTCTTCCTCCCTTTCTCTCTAATTTCAGCGTGTTTGAGTGTGTTGTGAGGAGAGAGAGTACTGAAAACTAGGGTTTTGGTTTAGTTTAGTTGGCCAAGGGCCCACTTTGGGTCCGTTTGGCCCGGTTTGGCCCGTTCGGTCCAATCTTGGCCCGAATTCTATAAAATTGGTACCGAAATTCTCGTCTCAGTCTCCTCTATCATATTTAGCCACAAAAATCACATTTTGGGCTTTCTAGAATAAATTCTCATTTATGGGTTAATTAGCCGTTAATTAACCGGATTTTACAACTAATCGTTGAAATTGCATATCTGAATTTGTCACGAATTTAGCAAAACTGAACTGAAACTGAGGGAATTCAATTTCATTATGTGCTCCACTTCAAAGATTTTCGGGCAGACGTAAAAAGCATGGAGGGGATGAAACTTGAACTTGCCCTATAAAGTTCCGTGGATGCAATTCCTCAATCAAAAATCGAGCTTCTCCTAAAAAATCTAACTTTAACCACATTCCATTGGGTTGGTCATAGCAATCGGGGAAGCCCGCCCCGCCCCGCCTAATGAGGCGGTCCTAGAATCCTAGCCCGCCCCGCCTAACTGCGGGCTGGCGGGCTTAGCCCGCCAAATCTCCTCTCTTTTTTTTTACTATTAACTACTAAGTAATATATATAATTTCACAACCATATTAATAAATTTATAATTTATAATGGCATAAAAAATTATATTTTTTATATTGACAAACATTAAAGTCTTTGTAATTATAAATGTCTAATAAATATAATTATAAACCAAATTTTTATTTAAAATATAAGTATAAATATTCTCTCCAAAGCAAAATAAACATAATCCAAAACATAATTATAAATATTGTCTCCAAAATAACATAAAAATAATTCAAAGTACTCAATTTTTATCTTCATACTCTTGTAAGTTAGGTCGGGGGAAATTAGGTTTTGGTAAAAAAATTGCAAAAATACCTCCTCAATAAAAAAAACCTTAGCCCGGCGGGGAAGCCTGCCCCACCCCAACCAAGGCCCGCCAAAGCTCACGGTTTAAGCGGTGCGGGTTAAGCGGGCTTTTGCTATTTGGCGGTCCCGATTTTCCAGCCAGCCCGCCTTTTTGGCGGATTACACGGACCGGGCCGGCGGGTTTAGGCCCGTTTGCCACCCCTAGTTGGTCATAATAGGTGAGTAGATCCAACCATCCTTCGATAAAGTAGAGACTATTGCCTCTTCTTTGAACGCTTACATCTATATAGTTGGAACCCGAATCAGTGAAGACAACTCAATGAGGTATTTCATGGATGTGATGCATTGTAAATGATTGTGGCAAAAGACAATCGAACTGGAACATTAGACGATAAGAACAACTTAGAGTAACAACAAATAAAAAATTATCAAAAGAATAATATGATAGAATGAGTATATAAAAAATATTATAAAAATTATAAATTGTACCTTAAAAGGATCAACTTCAATAAAAAACGAAGAATACATTCTTATTCTATGAAGTAGTAAAAAAAACACTAAATATAAAATTATGGGTAACAAAGATTTTTATTATTATTATTGATATTATTATTATTATTAAAATTATTAAAAGTATTTTTAATTGATAATTGATAAGTAGTTTAATAGTGCATTAAATATTGATTTGATATAATCATAATGAAGATATGTTGGTAAATTAGTATAATTATATATTATTCATTTAGTATTAATATAATATAATTACAATAAAATTATTTAGAATAGAAAAAAAAAATTATTCATTTTGGAGGAAAAACGGAGGCATGAGAAATCGACACGTAACCTTTAGTAGTTGGGGAAAAACCCAGTTTTAGTATATTAAGTAGATAGATTGGTGTGCATCTTTGTTCGGTGTTTAATTTCTTGGTTTAGTTGTTAAATCTGTAGTTAGTTTGGCTCAGGATTCGGTGGTCCCAGAACGTTTGGACCATTAAATGGTCCCATAACAAAACATATTTTTTAAAGTTTTTTAATAACTGTTAAATAGTCCTTTTTTTAATTTAATTACAAATTAACCCCATATATTTTATTTAATTATAAAATAATTTTTTATTTTATAAATAATTATTTTATCATAAATCTATCATGTTTATTAACAATCAAGAACAAAAACAATAACGAATTAGATCTTCCATTGATCCTAATAAATTTTTTAGCTATTCCAATCGATTAAAAGATTAAATTTGATTCGGGACGTTCGTGAGAAATTACAAAATCGTGTTTCCTTGAAAACCAATCGATTGGACTATCAAACCAATCGATTGAATTCTAACTCAATCGATTGGATTTCAGTTTATCACTAAACAATCGATTGAAAATTGCAAGGAAACATGGTTTTTGCATAAATCAATCGATTGGTCATATTAACCAATCGATTGAACGATGAATTAAATGTAGATTTTATGTAATTTAATCGATTGTTTAGAATTTTCAATCGATTGAATTCTTCAAAATAATTGATTGGATAGTACAATTCAATCATATAGTGGAGTTAATTGCTATTGCCACTGTGAATTTGATGCAATGATATCTGGGAAAGCAAGGTGCTATAGCAGCGAGTTAGCATCACTAATTTTCTTTCATTCTACAACCTCATACTGGGCATCTAAGGTGTTTTATGTCAAACAAGAATTCTAAGATCCATAATTTCGCATTGGTCATATGCCTTGTTCTTTAGTCAAAATTTTTGTACCTGTAAACCTAGGGGAGGGTAAATAAAATGTTACAAGTTATCTATTGCACTTGCATTAACATTATAACTATCATTTCTTGTTCTTCTTTAATTTCTAATATGTTTTCATTTGTGCTAGAACCAAGTTATGTTGCTTTTCATGACGAAGAGTGGAGAGTTTCTGTTCATGATGACAAGTATGTCCGTTTGTTTTGGTGTTTGCAGAGTCTTTTCTTTTATTTTCAGCTTCCGTGTTGAATCTGTATGAATGCTGGAATTCAGTTTTTTGTGTAGGAAACTGTTTGAGTTGCTCAGTTTCTCTCAAGCCTTGGCTAAACTTACATGGCCTACCATTCTTAGCAAAAGGCAGTTATTTTGGTACTGACATAATTTGCTTGGGATTTTATATATTCTGGATTTAATCATATTTGTATACGAGCTCCACTATATAGTAAAAAAATATTTGGTACAATGTTCAGAAATTCGACATGGTGGTAGACTGCACCATGACAAAAATCAGTGTGAAATGACCGTATATGATTGAATTGTACTAGCCAATCGATTGTTTTGAAGAATTCAATCGATTGAAAATTCTAAACAATCGATTGAATTACATAAAATCCACATTTAATTCATCGTTCAATCGATTGGTTAATATAACCAATCGATTGATTTATGCGAAAATCATGCTTCCTTGCAATTTTCAATCGATTGTTTAGTGATAAACTGAAATCCAATTGATTGAGTTAGAATTCAATCGATTGGTTTGATAGTCCAAACGATTGATTTTCAAAGAAACACGATTTTGTAATTCCTCACGAACGTCCCGGATCAAATTTAATCTTTTAATCAATTGGAATAGCCAAAAAATTTATTAGGATCAATAGAAGATCTAATTCGTTATTGATTTTATTCTTGATTGTTAATAAAAATGATAGATTTATTATAAAATAAAAAATCATTTTTATAATTAAATAAAATATATGAGATTAATTTATAATTAAATTAAAAAAAGAATTATTTAGCAATTATTAAAAAACCTTAAAAAATATATTTTGTTATGGGACTGTTTAATAGGCCAAACGTTCTGAATCCACCGAATCCAGTTTCAGTTAGTTTCAACCTTTTTTTTCGTTAGTTTGAGCTATATTTTTGTGTTTTTCAACAAACTCAAAAAGTGCACGATTTAAAATTCCACTGCTTGGATAATTTTGTCTCCTACGTCAAGTGCTACTCCCTCACCCACCTCCGTTGTCTCCCCTCCCCTCTCCCTTCCTCTGCCTTCCATGCTCCTCTCTCTCCCCTTCTTCCTACTCTTTCTTCCAAATTGACCATTATGCCCTCCTCTACGCCTCCAAGATCGCCAGCTCCTGCCTCAACCGTTACCACTCTCTTGGCCGCGCCAAGGCCAATCGCTCTATCCGTGAGTCTGCCGCCTCCAGGAAGAAAGCTAAGGACGCCCTCGATCACCTCTCACTCGTCAAACACGCCATGCAAGCCGCCGGGTTTATGGGTCGAGGAATTTGGGATTCAGAAGGTTACGAATTCTGTGAGTGTGAATGTGAATGGTAATGAGTTATCTGATAACAATAATGGTTTCGGAGGTAACAATGGGATTGCAAACGCAACTAGAACAAGTGAATATGTGAAATTGGAGCGTGTACAAAGCAATAACGGTGGGTAGATAGTTGATTCATAGTGTTGGGTTTGGCTAAACCTAATTGGGTTGATGATTGCAGCCTTTTCTGCTGAGTTCTTTACTATTCATGAATGGAGTGATAGCATTTCTCCATCGTTGTTTTTTTGTTAATACAAGCAGGGACTTTTTTGTCTTGTTTCCTACATGGCTATGTGTCACTTAACAGAATCAGTTTGACGTGCCACTTTGGATTTTGCCGTTAGAGATTAATAGAGCAATCTAATAAAATGGCTATATTGTCAGTTGTCAACAAATATTTATTAATTGAGGAGTTAATACTCAAAATGATTCTTGAAATTTGATTTTCGATTCAATTTAATCTTTAAATTTTCAATTTGATTCAAATTGTATCTTGAAATTTTAACACGTGCTTCAAGTTGGCCCTTTCGTCCATTTCCATCACTAGAAAGCTGACATGACAAATTTAGTTGACATATCTGACAAAGACACATGAAAAACGATGTCATTTTTTTAAAATCCGAATTCCCTATTTCTTCATCATTGTAGGGGGTCAAATTTCTATGGTACCAAATTCAAACAAACTAACAAGAAGCTCCTGCAACATTTTTCCACCGATGTGGTTGTTGTGAATGAACCAATTACTCATGGGTGTGTAAATGAAGGTGATGATAATTATTTGATGGCTGAAAATGGGTTGGAGAGAAGCTATGGCTGGTTGAGGAAGAGGAAGAAAAGGGAGAGTAAAACGGCGTCATTTTGGAACAAATAGCACAACGACGTCGTTTAATTGTGCCATGTCAGCTTTCCGGTGATGGAAATGGACGGAAGGGCCAACTTGAGGCACGTGTTCAAATTTTAGGATATAATTTGCGTCAATTGAAAATTCAAGGGTTAAATTGAATCAGAGGTTAAACTTCAGAGGATCATTTTAAATATTAATTTATTAATTGAGTAATTAATTTTTGTTAGAGACTAAAATATTTATTTTAAAATTCGTTACATACCAATTTAGATAAATACTTAAAAATAAATTAAAAAATTAGAAATTAATGCCTCCTTAAAATACATTACCAAACATATACACAAAAAATAATGGCTAATAATTTGCAAAATTAAAAGTGTAAATTATGTCTGTAATCATTTGAAATATATAATTTATTAAGTGTCTAAATCAAGCATATATAACAAAGCACGATTATTGGCAAAAAAATCATAAATAAAAATAAAATGAAGCACCAACTAGGAAAGCACTTCACAAAATATGAATAAGTACAAATTTGATATCCTATAATTTACGCAAGTTAGGAAAAAAGAAGAATTCAAGCAAATCCATAGTTCCTTATTCATGTGAATAAAGCAAAGTAATTTATACGTAATTAATAAGAGACTGGTCTCCAAATCATATGAATATTTTTGAAATAAAATAAAAAATAATTATTTTTAAAATTTTTATTTTTTAATTTTAATTTTTTAAATACAATTTTTTTTACTTAGAACAAGTTCATTGCACCTACCGGCCTGGCTCCGGCGAATTTCATTCCAATTTTCTGCAAAACTAAAGAAACTCACAATTTTAAGCTATTATTATTGTCTCTAAAAATGTATAAGAGTACATAAAAATACATAAAAATAAACATGGCTTCTTTAACATTACGATAAATAAAACCATTATCATCGTCTCCAGAAATATATAAATACACAGGAATAAGTCATATTTAACATAGATTTTTTTCATTATAAATTAAAAAAATTATTATTTTTTTAATAAAAATATAACTTATTCCTATATATTCTTGTATACGTACTCTCATGTACTCTTATTTATTTTTATGTTTGTTGTGAAATTTAAAATAGGATTTTAAAAAATAAAATTTTAAAAAATAAAATTTAAAAAAATATTTATTTTTTATTTTATTTAAAAAAAATCTCCAATTCATATGTAACATTTTCTCATGCCTACGTCTGTCCTCATCCAACCAAATGAAACAAATTCTAAAATATGCCCTTACAAGAACATTCGTCGAACTTCTACTCGCTTCTTTCAATTCCAACAAATTTATTTACAAGTTCACGACCCTAAATAATTCAACAAAAACAATTTAAAAGAATGGTTTATCAATATAGTGCAATTCCCAGTAAAACAAAACAAAATTCAATAAGAAAATATGAAGATTTAGAAATACTTTGATATGAATGAAATTTGCTCCAGTCTCATTGGCAACAGCTTTGGAAATTAAAAGGATGATTGGTTTATAAAAATATTTTTTGTTTTTCATTTTTTTTAAATTATTTTTAACTTTTTATATTTTTAAAATTGTAATTAATTTGTAGAAAGAGAATTTATTCTTAAAGGTTGAAAACAATAATTTTTATAAAAATGATTTTTTATTTTGATAAACAATATACGATCATGACATTTGAGAAAATAATATAAAAAGAATATTTTAAAATAAAAAAATTAAAATTAATATTTTTAAATACAAAAATAAGTTATATTAATATTAAAAAATAAATATAAGGTATAAGTACACAATAAATAAAATATATAACATGGGAGTACATTTGAATTTAGCTTTAAAAATAGGAGTACATTTTTTTTCTCATAAATAATTCTTAACATTAATAATCTATCAGTCTCTCTAATCAAACTTTTTAAATCAGCGACAACATAATTTAGTATAAACCTTGCTATTTCATCAAGATTGAATAAATTCTTAAATTTGTAAATCAATAACTTAAGAATATTTAATCATAAAGCTTCATTAAAATGGAGAAAACAAATTCTCAATACAACAATTTCTGTCCGACCCATTTGTAGCTTCAATCAGAAGAATAACGAGATAATCTATACGATTTTGGAACTATGTTTTAATTCTTTTCGAATCAATTAAAATCAATATGATATTTTCTTTAGATACATCTAAAAAATTCATTTTACAATAGAAACTAAATAAAATAAGCAATACTAACAAATAAAACGCTAATTTTACTATCACAACATAATTTAACCACAAAATTTTAATCACCGTCACTAGATTATAATATAAATAAATGAATATGTCTTATATTTATCATAATATATTATCACAATGGCTAAAATTTAACATCTTATCACAATATTTTTTTTTATTTTTTAAATTTAAAATTTATATTCCTCATCTTAGTAAAACCATCTTTTCTCTTAGAAAAAATCAAACTCTAACCTATCTATTTAGTAACAGAAGTCCTTCTCTTCTTCTAACCTCACCTCTCTCTGCTTATTTCCCCTTCGAGTGACAAGTTGCTTTTCTAATCCTATTTTTTGTGTACTCCCCATGTTTTACATTGACATGCTATGATTGTCTTATTTTAAATAAATTTATTATTTTTTAATTAAATTTGATAATGTATAATATTATTTATTTTTTAAATATTTTGACATTAACACAAATTTATGAAACTAAATCAAAAAAAAAAATTTAGATAAAATATAAAATTATAAAAAT
>NC_029775.3:6426805-6427782 GCF_000817695.3 Arachis duranensis | reverse complement strand
AATGGGTGTATCTTGTTTGACATTGTTGGGTGTATCTGAATAATATCTATGGGTGTATCTCACTGTTATGAATGGGTGTATCTTGCGAATATCTGGCTGTCTTGACTCATATATATGGGTGTATCTTACTGTTATCAATGGGTGTATCTTATTGTTATTAATGGGTGTATCTGAGTTATATATATATGGGTGTATATTACTGATGTCTTTGGGTGTATTTTTAGTTTCAGAGAAAATGGCAACAAGAAACCAAACCAAAGACCTCAAATGTGTCACACATCTCCTGAATGATAAGTTCAGAAACATGACTGAGGAGAAGAAGGCCATTGTCAGGGATCTTGGATTCGGTGGGTTGATGCACATCCCACCACTGAGGGTGGATCACCAACTCTTGAGAGAGTTGGCAAAAAACTTCAAACTTGGGGAGAACAAACTGAGGACAGGATATGGTTCTTTCCATATAACCCCAAAAAAAATAGGTGATGCGCTTGGCATCAATGCAACAGGTAATTAGCTCAAAATTATAGATGTATATTAAGTTGTTACTTGGGTGTATATTAACCTGATGCTTGGGTGTATCTGAACTGACTTGGATGCTTTGTTGTTTTCCTTTTTGTAGGAGATCTATTTCCTGAGAAAGTTGACTACAAGAAACTTTCTGAATCTGAAAAAATAATTTATAAAAGATTCCAGGGTAAGACCCTCAAAAGTCTTACCAATGAAATGATGGAAATCGGCGTTGGCAACGAAGAGGAACGCCTGATGTTCAAGAGGATATTCATCCTCTACATACAGATGGCGTTCCTTTTGCCAACGACGATAAACAAAATATCACATGTGCACCTGGTCCCAATTTTTAAGATGGACGGCATAGAGGAGAGAAACTGGGGGGGGGATGTTTTGACCTTCATGATCAAGGGCATAACAGACTATCAAGAGAAGAAGAAGAAGGCAATCAATGGCTGCCTCTTCGCCCT
>NC_029775.3:6418689-6421364 GCF_000817695.3 Arachis duranensis | reverse complement strand
AGATTTAAAAAACACATTACCTGAGAGCCACTTGTTGTCCGCAAGACCAAAATTCACCAGAAAATTGTTCCAATTCCTATCGAATGAGTCTTTGCTGTGAGAGTTCCAAACAACATGGCTCATTTGTTGTTCGATATCGGCGTGTGCCTTGTACCCGTTTAATTTGCTTGGAATCTTCTTCATGATGTGCCAAATACACCAGCGGTGAACTGTTGTTGGCATACAGGCCTCTAAAGCCCTTTTCATTGATGCGCACTGATCGGTGAGAAACCCTTTCGAAGCGTTTCCTCCCATGCAACGAAGCCAGCATTGAAATAACCATTTGAATGATTCAATTTCTTCGTTCTTCATCAAAGAGCATCCGAGAAGTGTTGACTGACCGTGGTGATTCACCCCGACAAAAGAACCACAGACCAAATTATACCTGAAACGAATTACCATGGTCCAGAATGCAAAATCATTAGGTACACCCCAACAAATGCTTAGAATACACCCAATGAAACGGCCAATATACACCTCTGCCGCGGATTCATAAAAATAAATTAATTTAGCATCATAAAAAGGGACAGTTTGTTACCTGTTTGTATTGTAGGTGGTGTCGAATGAAATGACGTCTCCGAAATACTCAAAGCCGTTTCCCTTCCTATTTGTGCACCGAACTCTTGTAGAGAAACCTGCAGCCTTGGCGTAGTTCCTGTAAAATTTTCCGGCATCTTCAAGGGTCCTAAAGGTCAATCCGACCTTCGGAACAAGCTCGTCATCAACAACAGAGAGAGGCTGCATAATAAACCGTGTCAGAACTGTGAATACACCCATAGATATGATACAAATACACCCAATCATGTCTTATATGATACACCCGAACCGAAACAACTCAACTACAGAATGACCTTTAAAGCCATAAACTGTGAATACACAATCTCAAAAACTAAAAACACACACAATCATGTCTGATATAATACATATAATACAACTGAACAACAACAACTCAATTAAAAATAACAAAAAACCAGTAAAGTGTATATACACCCACACTTATAGCTAAAATACACCCAAAGAAGAGATATAACTACACCCGAGCGTCTGCTATAAATTCCAGATAATTAAACTACACAATGCTATACAAATTACTGTAAATCAAACCTCAGGAACTTCGTTAGATTCAAATTCATAATCCACATCGCCTGGATTCAGCGCAAATCTGAGCTTGAAGGATCCATTATCTTCAAAACGAGTTCGAACTTTGATTTCAGAAAACAACAAATCAACAGAGAAAACGAAGCTCGAGTTGCAGAGAGAGAAAAAGAGAACGTAAACGAAGAACATACCAGTGAGAAAAGAAGAGGAAAAGATCGATGGAGAAGAATGAGCGAAAACGCGCGAGAAGAAGAACAACCAAATCTCAAAATAACGAAAACGAAGAAGGAAACAAATATTTTAAATTTGGAAGTTAGATATACGCGGAATATTATATAGCGCGTGTAATCAACGTAGCTGGAGGAGCGAGTATCTTAAATTTATTATTTAATAAACTTGTAAAGCATACAAGCCCTAATGGCTTGTATGCAGAGCTTTTCCGTAAAACTTATTTGTTGAAGATAATTTGATATTTTTACTGATTAAAATTATTAAAAATTACTGACTTCTAAATTTTTTTATATAATATATTTAATAAAAAATATCATATATAGAAATAACATTTTTTTAATTTGACTAAATTTTATCAAGTTTAACCAAATTAATTTATTTAATTTTAACCAATTTTGAACGAATGAATTGCTTGACTGATTTAAATAATAACCTAACTCAGATTGATAATCAATTTTTTGGTTTAATCGATCAAGCTAAATTGGGTTGATAAATATGGGTAAAACACACAAACATAGTTTGCATACAATTCGTTTTTGCCATATGATTTTTAGTAAAAAAATCTTTTTAATACAATACAATACTACCGATTTTATTTTTTAAAAATAAAAAATTTAATAAATCACAACATTAGTAAAACACAAAAATCAGTAAAAATTTGAAAAAAAAAAGCAAAACAATCTTAATATTTAAAAAATTAGCCGAATTTATCGTTATTTTTTTATTTTTCAAGAAACTCTATTGCTCTATAAGTTAAAAAATTGACATTTATCCTTTTTCTATGTTTCCTCTTTTTTAGACACTAATTAGTGTGCATATTTATTTGGTGTTTGATTTTTTGGTTTAGTTGTTGAATCTGTAGTTAGTTTCAATTATTATTTTTTTTTGGCGTTAGTTTGAGCTATCTTTTTTGTTCTTCAACAAATTCAAAAGTGCACGTTTAAAATACCACTGCTTGCATAATTTTTTTCGTGCTATGAACAATTATTTCTATGCGAGATGACATAATTTTGGTCTTAGGCAGCATAATTTCTATGATAAAATAATTTTGATATTTTCAGATAAAATAGAAAAACAAAAGCAGTTCCAAAAAAGAATGAGAACAAGACAAATACAATAAAATATAACTCAAGTGTATATATATTCTTGATTAAACATGCACCTTTTAATTTAATTTCAAGCGTGTTACATGTCCCAATTGTTGAATCGGTTTTGCTAATATATTGTGACACTCTTAATCATCACACGATAGACGATACTACTAGCCACTAGGGTTATTATACTAGTACCGGCAGGTCCAAAATAAC
>NC_029775.3:6409280-6418650 GCF_000817695.3 Arachis duranensis | reverse complement strand
CCAAAAAAAAAAAAAAAAAATGAAGTTTCACAATTCACAAATATGATATTTAATATTAAATTACGAAAATGTGATATTTTATTAAGTAGGTTAAATAAAAAGCGATAGTAGAATTAGCGTTGCGGTCTTTGCCAGTGCCAATTTTATAACTCGACAGATGCATGTCGAATTCCTTTACATGCCATGAGCACATACAAAACTCCTTTTCATATATGTAGTGTTCTTCGTTACAAAGTTTCTTTCTTTTCTTTTTTTGCTAACAGGACCCACACCATATACTCTTCACGACTGTTTGAGGAGAATGACAAATTCATTTCTGATTTTTTTTATACGTGAATATTTAAGTTTTTAAATATTTAAAAATATATTTAAGTTTTTAATTTTTTTAAATTTAGATATATTGATTTTGAGTTTAATTTGTTTAATTTTAAAAACTTTTTAACTATACGTGTATATCTATATCAATCAGGTTAATGCAATGAGAATCACGTTTGATTTTTTTGTTAAATTTAACAAATTTAAGTGAACAAAAATGATCAATATGCCTAAATTTTAAAAATATCAAAAAATTAAATGTTTTTAAATTTTCAAAAACTTAAATATCAGCCAATCAAAAAATCAAAGATCTATTTGTATTTTTCGCCAACTATTTTGCCCAAAATTAGCCACAAATTTTAAAGATATGCATGGGAGATTAATATTTACACCTATATATAATTAATACACAAATTTTGATATAACATTAATAAATTAATTAAAATTAAAACCGCTAAAAAATTATGTAATAGCAGTACATCAATTCAAAGTAAAATTATTTAAAATTGATGTAATATTAATAAATTAATTAAAATTAAAATATTTTAACAATAAAAAATGATAATACGACTTCTATTTTGATAATATTATTTTTTTATTAATTCATATAAAATATAATATAAAAAATGTAGGAAATAATATTATTAAAATAAGAATGATATTATTATTTTTCTCATAAATTGATATAACATTTTTTTGTAAATGACAAGCAAGACCACGCAATAATAAAAAAGAAAAAAAATCAGATTGGATCAAAGAGAGTAGAATGTTAATAAGTTATATAGGGGTGTCCATGGATCGGATCGTATTCGCAGATCCGCGGTAAATATTTGCATCCGATCTGAAAATTGTGGATACGATCTGATCTGCAAATTGATCGAATCGGATCGCGGATCTCTACTCTACATCTGCGTATCCGATCCGCATAATAATAATTAAAAATAAATAAATATATATGTTTAGTATTATATTTACTTGTTTGTATGTTTTAGTTAGTAATTATTATTCATGTATTGTATTATTTTATTTTTGTTATTTAGAAAGAGTTTAATTAAAATTATTTTAGGATCGGATCGAATCGGATCTGGCATTAAAAAGTGTGGATATTATATCCGATCTGATCCGATCCAATCCGCGGAGACTCCTAAAGCTATATATGTCCACAAACGTTGAGCAATATGGTCAAAGGCGCACCGCTGTTTCAAGGTCAATTAGACCACTAACGAGGCTACAACATGATTCCATCGACCCAACCATGATGTTCGCCAAATTCAATCAAACATACAAACTTATGGTGTCAATGGAACAAGTAGTAGTGACCTAATAGATTCTTGTGAAATGATTAATTATTATTATTATTATTATCGGGCCTGTTACACATACAAGCAAAAACGAGCTACAAGTTTTATAAGTTGGCCCAGTCCATAAACAATACACGCGTATGAAGAGGGATTGAATGGAGCGTAACATTCACGCGCTCCAATTCAAACGGTTATGTACGCTTCGAGTAATGGCAGACTCTTCCACTTCTTCCATTTCTCAAAGCAATTCGAAAAAAACGCAACCCTTCCATTTTCGAGCAAAATTCGAAAATCAAAATATACAACTCGTCGCTAACCTTCGAAACCTCCATCAACACACCATCAAACTCTCCATCAAGAATCTCCAGAGAAAACAAAGCAACAATACTCAAGGTACGTTACATTACGATTCCTGTATATTTTTCAGATTACGAACTAGGTTTTACTTTTCTTCTACGTTGTTGTTCTAGGGTTTACTGTTATTCTTGCTTCTTTGTTACACTGTTCTTCTACGTTGTTGTTCTAGGTTTTACTCTTATTCTTGTTGTTCTAGATCTTCTGGTAACTGATTTTTGGGGGTATATTCCGTAGATTGAGGGGTGTATATTGCTTGACCTTGTATATTGAAGCATGTTTGAGTGATACCTGACTGATATATATGGATGTATCTGAATCATATCTATGGGTGTATCTCACTGTTATCAATAGGTGTATCTGACTCATATATATGGGTGTATCTGACTCATATATATGGGTGTATCTTACTGATACCTTTGGGTGTATCTGACTCATATATATGGGTGTATCTTACTGTTATTAATGGGTGTATCTGACTCATATATATGGGTGTATCTTACTGATATATTTGGGTGTATTTTTCATTTCAGAGAAAATGGCAGCAAGAAACCAAACAAAAGACCTTAAGTGTGCCACACATCTCCTAAGTAATAAATTCAGAAACATGACTGAGGAGAAGAAGGCGATTGTGAGGGATCTCAGATTCGGTGGGTTGATGCACATCCCACCACTAAGGGTGCATCACCAACTGTTAAGGGAGCTGGCAAACAACTTCAAACTTAGGGAGAACAGACTGAAAATAGGATATGGTTCTTTCAAAATAACACCAAGAAAGATAGGTCATGCGCTTGGCATCAATGCAACATGTAACTAGTTAAAAATTATAGGTGTATATTAAGTTGATGCTTGGGTGTATTTAAGTTGATGCTTGGGTGTAATTGAACCGACTTTGATACTTTGTTGTTTTTCTTTTTGTAGGAGATCTATTTCCTCAGAAAGTCGAGTATAAGAAACTTTCTGAGGATGACAAAATAATATTTAGAAGATTCCAGGGTAAGACCCTCAAAAGTCTTACCGATGAGATGATGGATATCGGCGTTGGTGACGAAAAAGAACGCCTAATGTTCAAGAGGATTTTCATCTTCTATATACAGATGGCGTTCCTTTTGCCAACGACGATAAACAAAATCTCGCATGTGCACCTGGCCCCAATTTTTGAGATGGACGGCATCACGGAGCGAAACTGGGCGGGGCATGTTTTGACCTTCATCGTCAAGGGCATCACAGACTACAAGAAAAAAAAGAAGAAGGCAATTGATGGCTGCCTCTTTGCCTTGATGATAATTTACTTTCATCTTTCAAAAAACAAAGGCAAGAAAAGGGCTGAAAGACCACCAAAATCCTGGATTGCCAACTAGAGTAAGGAGCAGTTGGTGGAAAGAATGAGTGCAGAAACAGAGGAAATTTTGGTAAGTAAACATAATATGTTGGGTGTATTTTATTTACCTGAATGCTGCTAACTAAAATATCTAATGTTTTAGGGGATTGTAAAGATGGCGGAGACAAGAGAAAAAATGAAAAAAATAGAAAAAAAAGGAAAAAAACAAGAAATAAAAAAAAACAAAAAAAGGAAGGCGAGTTCAACATCGTCTTCGAAGACAGAAACAACTACTGACAGTGACAGTTCTACCTCTGAGTCTGAGATTCAAGAAGACTCAGGGGATTCACCAAGGAAACACCCCAGCAAAAAGGGGAAAAAGTAAGTACCATACTTGGGTGTAATTTCTTTTTGGAGTTGGGTGTATTTTGTTGATCAAGTTGGGTCTATGTAGTTTATTAAGTTGGGTGTGTTTCTTTTGCTGCGTTGGGTGTATATTGTCCATTCAGTTTGGTGTATCTTGTGCATTCATTTGGGTGTATTTTATATCTTTAGTATGTTCTAAATAATGATTGTTTGCCTTCCAGATTGGACTCCAGAAAAAGAAAGAAGAGTCAAGAGGAGTCAGATTCTGATTCAGAATCTGAATCTGAATCAAGTGATGAGTAATGTTCTGAAATTATTACTCCTTTCTTTTGGCTTGATTATAAAGATTTTGTGTATTAACTGAAGTGTCTCTTATTAACTTATAGAAGCAAAGAATCAATACCGGTGGAGAAGGAAAAGAAAAAGAAAAAGACAAAAACAACACCAAAAAAGTAAGCACTTCTTTGGATAAATATTCTGTGATAAAATTAATTTTTTATTTCTGATTCATACTTTTTTTTCCACCCAGAACACAATCAAAAAAGAAAAAAGTTGTTGTAGAGGATTCATCTCCTGAAGAAGATCAATACTTTGATGGGTACAGTACCTCGTAAGCTATATTACCGTCTATCATCGTAATTATTTTTGTTAACATCTTCTTTTATGAATGTAGTGAGAGATATGAAATATCAAGTGAAGAACTAGATGAATTGCTAAGGAAAAACGTTGATAAATCTGCTGCAGAGGGGTATGTCTTGCTGGGGTGTCTATTTCAGATTTTGGTGTGTTTTCTTTGCTAATAATTGTTTCTTGTTTCGCAAGGAGAATGAAGCTGACCTGCGATCGACAGAAGGTCGCTATGTCTCCTCTGAAACATAAGAAGCTTTATTTAATAAAATTTTGTTATCATGATTTGGGTGTATTTTGTGGAACCATTTGGGTGTATTTTATGGAACCATTTGGGTGTATTTTGTTGATCAAGTTGGGTGTATGTTGTTTATTAAGTTGGGATATTTCGTTTGTTGTGTTGGGTGTATATTGTTCATTCAGTTGGTTGTATCTTGTGCATTCATTTGGGTGTATTTTATACCTGTCTCTTATTTTGTCTGAATAACATAAAATCTGTTTAGAATACCGCTGTGAACTTGGGAAGTGATGATCCTTCCTCTCAAGGACGCACAGAACAGAGTAGTGTAAACCAGCCGTTAGAGAGCATGTAATTTCTCTTTCAAATAACCGTTACTTTTGTTCTTCTATTACCTTCTACTTCTAATTCTGTATATATTTTTTAGAAAAAAACCCTTTATTATTTTATTCAAAAAAAGGCAGGAAAAAAAAGCAAAAACTGCAAGTATGTAAGTTCTCAAAAAATAAAGCCTGTCTTCTTTTTGAATTGTTTGGGTGTATTTTTTGACTTTCTTTGAGTGTATTTTAGGTTGAGTCCGGTTCAACAGTCAGCCAGTGAGCCGGCTGATTCGAATATGATGGTTGTGAGGGAACAGACACCGTCAGAAGCACTTGCAATGTGAGTTTTTCAAGAATATTTCAACCTTATAACCTTATTATTTTCAAATACGTTGTTAACCTTTCATTTTTCTTCTTGTTTAGAGTCCCGATCCAGGTTTTTGTGCCGGCGTCCCAAACAACCACTGTGCCGGAACTTCAAGAAACACCTGAGTCAGATTTTGAACCAACCCCTCTGCTACAGATTGAAGGAACTACAGAAACGTAAGAAATAGTGTTGGGTGAATATTTGTTTAGAGTTTGGGTGTATATTTGGTTACAGTTCGGGTGTATATTTGGTAACAGTTTGGGTGTATATTGTTCCTGAGTAGTTTTTTTTTACGCCATGATTAATTTTGTGTAACTGTGCAGCACTCCTGAACCCCCCCCCCAACAACTTCAAGAAACCACACCCACGCTTCCCCCAGCTCCATCTAAAATGTAAGTTCATCAGACTAAAATCAATCTTTGCTTATGATTCGTATATTCTTACTCTTATAATACGTTATACATGATGACGCAGTTTTCCAGCCGCAGAAGACGTTGCTGCCTTGATGATGATGGCACGGACAGTATCCTATGTTCCTAAAACAGATCCAGTGCCATCATTCAGCCTTGGCTTGACTGATTCAAGCCAGGAGGGAGCGTCAACGCAGGAGACAGAAAGGGCAAAATCTCCAGAAACTGCAAATTTGCTAGAACAATTAGGCGATTTGGTACAAAAAATAGCAAGCAATGCGACGAAAGGAAAGAGTAAAAGTCCACAAATTCAAAGGGAGACTGGGGGAGAAAGTTCTGGGAGGTTTGAAACTCTTGTGGAAATAAATCAGAATACAGATGATATGAAACAGAAGTGCTACATCTGGGGGACGCGAGTGACGACATACGCAGATGACAGAACTAACGAGTATGAGAACATGTGCACTTTGATGGCCCAAGATAAATACATTTTGACAAAAATGCACATTGCATCACTCCAGCCAGCAACTTATATAGAAGCTGAGGTAATATTAGAATAACACTAATATTTTTACACCAAAGTTTACTGCAATGTTTATTAATATAAATTGATTTCGGCATATATTTCTAGATTGTATTTGTCATCTGCCTCATCCTCAACCAGACAAATGATAAAAGGTTTTAAGAACAAGTATACTGTCTCCCCCCCGATATTGTGGTAAGTGTTACTTCTACGCATTTTGGGTGTATTTTCTATATTCATTTGGGTGTATTTTTTAAGTTCACTTGAGTGTAAATTGTGTATTCATTTGTGTGTATTTATAGTATTCACTTGGGTGTATTTTCAGTATTATATTTGTTGTCTCAGAATTGTTGCAGAACATGGCCATTTCGAAGCACCCAAACGGGGAATTCATATCACCTAAAACCAATAAAGAATTCAGGGTGGAAGACTACCCAAGTTTTATTCCCTTCATATATGCAACAAAATTAACTTCGCATCCATATGTAAGTTTTCATTTGTAAAATTTGTTAGTACCGTTCTTTACTTATATGCCAAATAAAATAACACACTGTTGAAATATGGCAATCCTTCATATTTTTGCACCTGTTTGCCACACAGACCATTGGTGGTTATGGGTGATTGATACAAGAAAGCGGAGATTTCATATACTTGACCCGCTACACAAGAAAGCTCCAAGCGATCAGAGAAAGCAGATTAATAAATTCACTGTAAGTTAGCTCTGTGTTCTCCTTTGGGTGTATTTTGTGGAACCATTTGGGTGTATTTTGTTGATCAAGTTGGGTGTATATTGTTTATTCCGTTGGTTGTTAAACTGTCTGTGCTGTATTCAAAAGCTATATTACAGTTGGTTAAATATGAAGGAAAATATCAAGGCAGATCTAAAGACAGATTATAAATTTTACACCCAACGGGGGGTTTAATATACACCCAAGATTGCTTAAAATATACACCCAAACTGTATGTGCTGTTAAACTGTCTGTGCTGTATTCAAAATGTATGAATTACAAGTACCAAAATATGAAGAAAAACATCAAATCAAATATACACCCATAACTTGCGATTTTTTAAACCCAAATAAAGTTGAATATACACCCTGAAATCTATCCCCCCATGATGCTTTGAGACTAAAACCCTGAACCCTAAACACTTAAAATGTAAAATGTGAATTCACAAAAATACACCCAAGAGAAACAGTGCTTTTACACCCATATTCTGTAAAACTATACACCCAAAGAGTTATCCACTGCTGCTGGTACTGTAAACTGATAATTCATAACATGTCCTTGATATTGGCTGTTATTTGAATGCACCACTGATGCAGCATCAAACAGGTTTATCTGAATATAACACTCACATATTAGCTAAACTATTAACGAGAAAAATAAACTCAATCACCACAAATTTAAAGAACATTACTTTTACCTCGCTTAAAACTTTCGTTTTCTTCTTCTTTGTGGCATTTGCAATCTGTTTGTCCAACTTTGAACCTAGCCTATTTTTTTGATCTGTTTCTCCAGCTTTAAACCTAGCCTGTTTTTTGGACGTCCTCTTGTTCGAATTCTTGGCGGGCTTTGAAGCTCGTTAACGGATTCCAAGTTGGCGTCTTCGTGGGATAAAGAAGATGTCACTTTCCTTTTGGCTTTTAATGATTCCATCTCAGCCATGACGTTATCGTACGCACGGTGCAGAAATGCAGTCAGCTCCTCCGATTCGGATGCAAATTCGCAAATATTTTGCGAACGAAAAACCAATTGGTCAAACCTCTTGCTTCTTGGCTCCATCAGTGGCTGTCGTGGCTGCTCTTGATGTGTGTGTGTCGCCTCTTTACCTTCTTGCTCCATCGTTCCAGTATATATCTAGGTGACACTTGGCTTACTTGTTCAAAGCTTAACACGCTTAGTGCGTGACGACACAGTATCCCTCTCGACTCGAATAATAAACATTGGCATTTTACCTCGGCTGCAACTGAGTCATAAGTAACCACAAACTTGTTGAATATTAAGCTGGAAACTTGTTCTCCGACTTCGTATACTGAATAGCCTAGAGCGGAATTCGTTAATCTGGTGATGCAATTTGCCTTTCCTCTGAATTGCGCTTGGACTTCCCTAGCTTTTGATGAGTGTACACATCCTGAAACTGAGCTTCAATGGAGGATTTGGTTGCACACGGTATGACCGTATGAAAATCTGCAGCATCTGATTCTCTCTCTGCTTGCTCCCTGCTTCCGAGGCAATTATCGTATTGTTTGATGAACTGAATAAGCGAGTTGTTCCGGTTGATAAACTTGTTAAAAAATGAATGCATGCTCTCGCTACTTTGTGTGCTTCTCATCCCTGCCCAGAAGTGGTGATCCAGATAGATAGTAACCCATATATGACGGTCTTCATACAGATCTGCATAATACACCCAAACACAGACTATAAATACACCCAAGAAAACATGCAATTAACACCTCTGCTGCAGATTATAAAAAGACATTACCTGAAAGCCACTTGTTGTCTGCAAGACCAAAATTCAGCAGAAAATCGTTCCAATTCCTATTGAATGAGTCTTTGCTATGAGAGTTCCAAACAACTTGGCTCATTTCTTGTTCAATATCGGCATGTCCCTTGTACCCGTTTAATTTGCTTGGAATCTTCTTCATGATGTGCCAAATACACCAACGGTGAATTGTTGTTGGTATACAGGCCTCTAAAGCCCTTTTCATTGATGCGCATTGATCGGTGAGAAACCCTTTCGGAGCGTTTCCTCCCATGCAACGAAGCCAGCATGGAAATAACCATTTGAATGATTCAATTTCTTCGTTCTTCATCAAAGAGCATCCGAGAAGTGTTGACTGACTGTGGTGATTCACCCCAACAAAAGAACCACATACCAAATTATACCTGAAACAAATTACCATAGTGCAGAATGCAAAATCATTAGGTACACCCCAACAAATGCTTCATATACGCCCAATGAAACAGCCAATAAACACCTCTGCTGCGGATTCATAAAAATACATTAATTTAGCATCATAAGCAGGGGCAGTTTGTTACCTGTTTGTATTGTAGGTGGTGTCGAATGAAATGACGTCTCCAAAATACTCAAAGGCAGCTCTGCTTCTTGCATCGGCCCAAAAAGCCAGCTTAATCGATTGATCCTCCTCGAGTTCGAGCTCAAAAAAGAAATTCGGATTCTTCTCTTTCATTCTTAAGAAATATTTCCCGAATTCCTTTGCATCTT
>NC_029775.3:6390128-6409196 GCF_000817695.3 Arachis duranensis | reverse complement strand
CTCACGTCCTTTTCGATAAAATTTAACTCGCGGTGACCCCCGGTAGCCGCAACAAATGATTGGTAGGTTTTGCTTGGTCTGATACCGGCCTCCTCGTTATTCTCTATTGTACGACGAATGGACATGCTTACTTCCCTGTGCTGTTTGAGCATCTCTGCTTTACTTGGACAGCAGGGGTGTGAATGATCCAGCACAACCTTTGAAATGATCCAAGCACCGACATCCTTCCATGTGTGTATATAAATTCTTGCAGGACAGTTTAAACCGCTGTCGGATTGGTCTTCTCAGTCGGAGATATTTTAGATTTCCATTTTTTCTCTCTGCTACATGTAATCAGTTGATTCTTAATCTCGTTTCCCTTCCTATTTGTGCTCCGAACTCTTGTAGAGAAACCTGTAGCCTTGGCGTAGTTCCTGTAAAATTTTCCAGCATCTTCAAGGGTGGTAAAGGTCATTCCGACCTTCGGAACAAGCTGGTCATCAACAACCGAGAAAGGCTGCAGAATACACCATGTCAAAAACTGTAAATACACCCATAGATATAATTCAAATACACCCATAAATATGATTCAAATACACCCAATCATGTCTGATATGATACACCAGAACCGCAACAATTCAACTAAAATGACAATAAAAGCCATAAACTGTAAATACACAGGCTGCAGAATACACCATGTCAAAAACTAAAAACACGCCCAATCATGTCTGATATAATACACCTGAACAACAACAACTCAATTAAAATAACAAAAAAGCAGTAAAGTGTAAATACACCCACACTTCTAGCAAAAATACACCCAAAAAAGGTCTGATCTACACCCGAGCGTCTGCTATAAATTCCTAATAATTAATCAAAACTAATACATTACATTCAAACCTCAGGAACTTCGTTAGATTCAAATTCATCGTCCACTTCGCCTGGATTCAGCTGACAATCTGAGGTTGAATCATCCATTATCTTCAAAAACGAATTCAAACTTTGATTTCAGAAATCGAATAGAAAACAAAGATGGAGTTGCAGAGAGAGAAACTAACGTAAATGACAAAGAACATACCAGTGAGAAAGGAGGAGAAAAGAACGATCGAGAAGAAGGAGGAAGAGGCGCGAGAAGAAGAACGAGCAAATCTGAAAATAAGGAGAACGAAAAAGGAAACAGATCTTTTAAATTTGGTAGTTATATATATGCATGATATTTATAGAGCGCGTGTATTCGACGTATGTGTAGCAGCGCATTTTTTGAGTTTATTACTTAATGAACTTGTAAAGCATACAATCCCTAATGGCTTGTATGCAGAGCTTTTCTGTATTATTATTACCCCTTTTTGTGGATTGGTAGTAGTGTATGAAGTTGTACATGATTGCGAGTGAATTTATAGGCTAAATATTGAGATGTGTGTTCTTTTATCTGCAGAAGATAATTCAAATAAGGTAAAAATTTATATGGAGTGAATTTTACATAATTTTAATAGTTAAAAATTATTAAATAATTTAATTAAATTTTTATCTAATAATTTTTAATTATTTATTAATTTTATGTATAATACCTGAGTTTTCATCTTTAAATTAGGGATAATAATGTATGTTTTATTTAGAAATCTTGTAAGACTTCTCGTTGATAGACTTCAATTCCAAATGACACATCTTAAATTGGAAAAACAAAATATCAAACTCAACTCAACTTAATTCAATTATGTACTACAAAAAATTATGAATATTTTGATATGTTAAATTGGATTAGATTAGTCAAATTCCTCATAATACGACTCGTATGTTGGTGGTTAGTTCAATTGGTACCAAAAACACCAATAAATATATAATATTGCTTTTTTTTTTTCATCAATAGAAATAAATAATCAATATGAGAAAATATAGAGAATTAATTTTAGTTAGTCTATATTAATCAATTCTAGAATTTAGAATTATATATAATTTAAAATTTAGAATTAATAGTTTATAGTTTAAGATTTAAGTTTAACAATGGAAGATTGCGTCTTAGTATGTAATAATTAGTGCGATCTGTGTTAAATTTCATTTTATTTACAATTATGTACGGGTTTTTAGAAAATTGTTGTACTGCTAATTAATAAGTTACTCTTATTATAGTAGTAATTAATAAATTATAATCTTATACATAAAGTAATGTTATTCATAATTTATTCATAACTCATTTTTGTTAATGTAAGTTAGACTAACTTAATTAAACTTAATTAACAAAAATATTTAAATGTGTAGTATTATTCTATAAATTAATGTCGATAACAATAATTAGACAATTTTATGAAACAAAATATCTTTTGAAAACAACGATTTTCATATTATTATTTTTTAGATGCATGCTAGATTGTTAAGGAGCTAATTACAGTTATTTACTCAACTAGAGATATATTTAGAAGTACAATATCATAAATTTGGAACTAGTGAGTGCTACGTACGTAATTAATTTGAGTTCTTAGTTAATTATCAAAAGATCTTAACTACTGCAAGCAAATTTATTTTCTGGTTGCGTTAATAATTAAAGAAAGATACTAATAAGTATAAAATAGTATTGAGATTGGTAATAATTTAAAATTATCTTAATTTATATTTTTTTAATTTTATAACTTAAAATAAAGCTAAGAGGCAGGACATATATACTTTCTTCTCATCCTTTTCAATAAAATAATTTATAATCCAATAATTTGGATTTTAAGGTCAGCCACAGAAGGTATCTGTTAACGTTTATCCCACGTCATCATTAAATAGCCTTATTCCCCTTTTAATTAAAAATTGCATTAGCGGTTATAAAACATAAAAGATAAAACTAATCGAAATAAAGTAAGTGTTATGCTAAATAAAAGACAAACATGAAAAGGAGAAGAAATGGTGACATGCATGCACTCACTTTCCCGAGTAAGAACCTGCAATTTTAGGTAAAACTTTTAAATTTATCTCTCGATCTTTATATTTATCTTAGATCAAATATGATACTAAAATATAACTCAATTAAATATATTTTACAACAAATACAATATAAAAACTTAATTTAATCTATATCTTCTAATTTCAGTCTCAATTTCTGTCTCTCAATAATATAACATGTGTGGTGAAAATTACAATGCAGTAAATTTCACGTGAAGTTGATAGTTGAGAGCTGTTAGATGAAAATTTAGTCAAATCAGTTAAATCATTTAACGATTCTCATCTATCAACTTCACGTGAAGTCGACTGCACCTGAATTTTCACCTTAACAAAATTCTTTTCTAAATGCAAATACGAGTCTGAGTTTTAACTTTCATTTACTAAAAACAACAAATTGTAACTTTTTGTATTTAGTATTTAAGTTTAATTGTTAGATTAAAACAATAATTAATTTTTTTTTTCTGTCAATTTTACTATTTAATCTCATTTGTAATAAGAGATACTAGAAATAATTATTAGAGTTTTTGAATTTTTTTATGATTATATTTAATAAATAAATAATTTTTTAAGATCATTGTTAGTATTTTTTGTTAAATTTTGATTTTTTTTATCATTTTTAATTTAATTTTCTTGTTCATAGTATGAATATTTTTATTTAGAGTTTTTTGTATATTTACTGATGTATATTATTATATTTTTTAATAAAATTTTTAGTATTTATTATTTATATCAAATTTTTTAATCATTTTTATTGATACATATTTTTTTATAGAACTTTATTATTTTTTTATTTAACTTTGTATAATTTTTACTAATTATATTAAAATAATATAGTTTTAAATAATATAAAAATCATGTCTTTTTTTAGTAATTTTCATCCAAAACGTAATTTTGAATAAAATATTTCAAACAACATTTATTTTACTATAATTCACTTTAATACAAAATTAATAAACATAAATTACATTAACACTAACTCACTTCTTATCAAAATCAAATTTATAAAATTAATTTGATACAAATTTCTTTTTACAAACTTTAATCTAAACACGCGCTAAATCCTCTAAATTCATTTGGACATTTGGTATACTTTTTTTATTCCTTTTTTGAACTGTTAGATGTAAATTATATGAGAAATATTTGCATGCAGGTTAATTCAATGAGAAAAAATATATGCAAATGCTTAACAAGAATAATTAAAAGTAGTACATTTTTTATTTTACTCAATATATACATTATTAAACCATGCATTACTTAAATAGACAATGGAAGAAACTGATGAAGAGCAAGGAGGATGAGTAATCTTCCATATACACTTGCAAAATACCAAAACATGCATGGTAAGCACTCAAGAAGAAAAACTACATTAGCACACAACTAAAAAAAACACACACACAAAAAATTACCAACAAACATGCACATTCATAAGCCGTATTTGACAAATGAGATATGATATAAATACAAAGATAAAGAGACACGAAAATGTATTTAGAGTTAAAAATATGTAAATAAAATAGCCTATTTCTTAATAAATATTTTTTTAAATACTAGAAAAGTAATTGAAATACATACATTTTCAATATCTCTGTCTTTGTATTTGTGTCATGTCTCAATGACCAAACAAATACCAGATATACTAGATATATATAAGAACATTATATAACAAATTAATTAAACAACAATGATGAGTTTAATACTTATTAATTACACTTGAAAGCACTGTTGTTAATTCCACAATTGTTGAGAATAAGGCTCAAGGAAAGAGGAACATCAAGGTTGAGTCCAAGGACATTGGCTTTGAGGGCAGTGCAAAGGCAAGCAGCAGCTTCAAGATCAGCCAAACCCTTAATGAGATTGCAACATGGTAGGGTTGGTGGTGACCCTAATTTGACCTTAGCCAAGTTCAACACATTGGCACACACCCCTAACTTAAGGGCATCTATAGGGCATGTACCCTTTTCAATAGGTATTGGAATTGTAGGAATGACATAGTTGGAACTCACCTTAGTCAATGACAGTAGATTGAAGCATAACATTGAGGCTACTACATATGATGCAACATTGATGCCCTTATAATAAGAAGAAGCCATTGATGATATATATCACACAATTTTGTTAATTGGTTTTTGTGTTTGTTAATTTGATATGAGTGTGATGAATGACTAGAGGTTTGAAAGGGGGATTATATATAGAAATAAATGTGATGAATGATTAGTTTTATTATATTATTTGTTAGGAAGCCCGTGAACACAATTGGGATTATAATTATAAATTATTGACATTCACAAAGCTAAGGTTCATATGATAAACAGTATGTACTAAATTAAAGTTGCTTTAATCTCCATAGCACTAATATTATTAGATTATTGTTATCTCAATTAGTGCCCATTGTTTCCTTTCAACTGTCTTAATTTTGGCATTTCATCCCATGCATCTTTCTGTCAAACAAATTTGATACATCAACATCAAATTCCACAATGATATAACTTTAATTTTCCTGTATTTTTTAAGAGCTAAATCAGTATATCAATAAGCATTGGGTTCAAAACTTCAAATGTAACTCTGAAAAAAGAAACTAAAATAAAGAATCCTTTAATAGTGACAGTACTAATGAATAAAAATACTTGGAACCGAAAAAAGAATTTGAGAGAGAGGAAGGAGTAGCTTTTGCAAACTCATGTTCAACTCTGTTTCCCTGTGTCTAAGTTCTAACATGATTAAATAAACAATTTTCTAAGATCACCTAAAACTAAAAGCGTTAAGCTTAGAACTTCTGCTACTACCACACCAGCCCCTTAAAGCGGCGCTAGTAACGCGTCAAGGAGGCCACCTTGGAGTGCAGGCGTCGCCGGTTAGAACTCTGCTGGTAACTCTCCATTTTCCTTTATCAAAAGATGTCAGATGAGAGATGACACAATCTAATGAAAGGAGTAATGGATCTGTCACCATTTTTGAGCTGCCATTTGAAATTGCCTTTCTATATGGATAATCATTCCCTTGCATTAATTTGAACTTAGTCATTCTGCTAATTCTACGGGTCTTCAAGCAAATAATTGGTTTAATTGTCAGAAAAGCAAAGGAAAATGAAGAACTTGGTCTCTATATGCTTCTTATCCTACTACAACAGTCATGACAATTAGACAGTTGCAAGTAACTGCTTTCTTTAAATAATATTTAATAATTTTATTTCTATCAAATAAAATTTCAAGTATCATAGGATCCTTTGTCACTATGACTTTAAATATACAAGAATCATGTTTGCTCCTACAAAGTACAATCAAACAAAGTTCCCATTTTAACTAGATGGATTATAAAATGTTTCTAAACAAAGTTTCATATAGATGAGATGACATAATAGAAAAAATCACTAGCACATTCAAGTGAAAGAAATTTCACATCATCCATCTTTGTGATAATCAAGTTTCACTTTCCTCCTTTTCAATCTTGGACACATCATTGGTACTACTGCTCAAGGGATTTCCAAGATTGAGGAGACCATTGCTATATAGAACATCCAACTCATTAAAGTAAGGGCAGGATTTACTATTTTGACGCCGCTTCTTGCCGCTCCCTATCGTCCTTTTATAGTACTTGTTGATGTTCTCCCATTTTTCCTTGCACTTCTTTGCAGAACGGTGGTATCCCATTTTATTCATTGCTTCAGATATCTCCTCCCATATTGATACCTTGGATCCCATAAGATGAAATTTCTGCTCCATTGAAGTTCTCAAGGTTATCAGCGCTTGAACCTCAACATCAGGCCACCTGTTGTTACTTCCCTCACCGCTGATGCCGAGACTCTTTTGAGCATTCGCTTCCTCGCCTTCGTGTCTGGGTTCGTCCTCTTCTCCTTTGCTGCTTACCTCTGCCTGTTGCGGGATTTGAATCTCATGGCCAAGCAGATTTTGGATGACAGATATGAGGGCCAAGTTTCGTGACCTCTCTTGGGTTCTGGCCTCTTCGTCCTTCCTTATTCTCTCAATCTCTTGCTGCTTCCAAGCTTCTTCTCTCATCACTCTCTCCTTCTCCTTCTTTTCAATCATGTCCACTAACTGTTTATGCATCTGCTCTTGCTTTTCCATCACCTTCTTTACCATATTCTCCACGAAATCTTCGAGTCTTCTCTCCATCTTCCTCTTTCGCTTTGGCATGCCTGAATGTTTGCCACTCCCAGATGAATTTTCAATGTCATTACCATCATCATCATCCAAAGATGAGCTGAAACAAAGAAGAACAAATCAAAATAACAGCTCAAAACTTACATGATTATTAAGAACATTGGTTAAAGGTGAATAGTTCTGCTCATTATGTCATCTCCCCATGCTGCAACAACATGAATTGTGCAAACAAAACAAACACGTTGATCAACATTATATTGTTTTCTCTAAACTAACACAACTTTTACACATAAATAAAAGTTCCAATCAAGAAAAGTATTAAACAACTTGGTGCCCAATTACAGCCCCATATGTTCTCTCTATCATAATAATGAAGCATCCATCAAAAGGACAAGAATTCTCCTCCAATAAAATCTTCATGGTACAATTCCCTGTTCCCCTCTGTGCAGCAGGGTTTAACTTAAAAGAACCACACACTTTGTCATCACCACAGAACACAAGTTTCACACAATATCCAAAGGCTAAAAAAGTTCAATCATTTTTCTATTGGAAGTTTTAAAAAAAAAAAATTAAATGAAAAAAAATAGATCATTTTTATTTATTAGTTGCCCTGCCACCATATGGCAAAGATGATATTAATATAATTAAAAAAAAAGACATTTAAAATAAAATAAAGAAAGGAAGTGGAGCTGGAACTGAAAGAGCACATTTTTTTAATATGATAATAAAATTCAAAGTTATTAACCTTGTGCTATGATTCGATTAGGAGAAGTGAAACTCACCCGGATTCCTGAGTGCGCCCGTCATCGTGACCCGACCCGGCACCAAGCCGATCTTCTTCAACCGAAGGGGAACCACCGGTATCGGGAGGTTCTGGAAGCTGGCCGTTACGGTGCCGGGAAGGTGTCGACATCGGCGGCGGCGGCGGTGGCGGCGGCTAAGAGGTCCATGGTGTGATTGGGTGGTAAAAAATTGAAATTTGCGGCGCGAGGGTTTCGGAGAAGGGTGAAAAAAAATGAAAATGGGTTGGTAGGGTGGTTACTGGGAAGTGACTAGTGAGTAAACTTGGTAAAGTAAAAGTACTATTTAACCCACGGCAACATGGCATATGTTAGGAATTTAATTACCTGGACTAGTATGTTTTCAACTTTTGTTTATTAATTATAAAAGATGTCACTCTAACTATATAAAATATGTATTTAGCATCATCCATAATTTCATATAAAATTATTATTTAAATTTTAAAGAATCAAATTAAGTTGGTCTAATAGTTAGACTATTAATATGCTTAAATAAATTTCAAAAATTTAAATTTTATTTTATATATGTAGCATCTTATTAGCTACCAATAAACCAAAAAACATATAAAATTATTAATTAATATTTACAAGAGAAGCAAATACACGTTAATTATTTTTTATATTATGGATGAAATGGTATAATACGTTAATATGAGTTAAAATGGATGTATTTTACAAGTGTGATGTATAATATAAATCGTTACTTACGATTTGCATAACAAAAAAAATCCTTATTCACGATTTCATAAATCACATTTTTTAATTAAAAAATTAAAATTGTGACTCACTTTTTTTTTGTCTTATCTAAAATCGTAACTCACGATTTCTGTTAACTTTTTTTAATTTTTTTTGTCTTATTTAAAATCGTTACTCACAATTTCTTTTTATCTCATATCACTGCATTACACCAAAACATCATAATATTAATGAAAAACACCAATAACAACACAATATAAAAAAAATTAGCCGCAAAATACAAATCATAAATATTTTTTGAATAATTCTTTCTATTCTCTCACATGATTAATATATAATATTAATTTATGTAAAAATAAAATTTAAATTATAACGTTCAATTTAATACTCCAAGAAAAATACTTTTTAATAAAAAATAAAAATATCATATACAATGTATACTTTTAAAAAAAATTAATTACAATCTTGATTCTTTATCCATTTATTTTTCACCAAAAAATTTCAGAAAAAAAATGTAAGGAGGTTTATGTAATATAAAATTCTGGAGGGGCAAAACCGTAATATTGAAAACGAAGTGGAAAGTCCCTCTAATTTGATCATTTTGTGTGGCATTGCTTTGTGCGTTGTGGCTTCGTTTATCGAGTAACGCCAATCTCGTTGGGTTCTTCAACTTCTTCAACCTCCAACTTTCAACGTCAAAATCTGATTCACTGAGAAGAAAGCCACAATAAAGTTGTTGTTTTTCTTGTTGGATTATATTCACACGAAGACCAAACATGCTGAGATCGCTGCCAAAGCTCTCACCATTGTTATGCTCAGCCAGAACCACCAACATTCCTTGTTTCCTTGCGAATTCTCTCCGTTTCGTCTCTTCAGCCAAGACAATTACAAGAACAAAAACTTCAACAGGTATTGTAAGCTATGCTTTCTAATTTCATTGCTGAACCTTTTATTGATTTGAACCAGCTTCAAATTCTGTATCCTTTTCATTTTGGGTGTCGCAAAGTTTGGCCTTTTTTGTCTATTGGCTCCAATTTAACTTGTTCTATGGTTTTTGATTCTGTATTCATAAAGTGTTATCCATTCCCTGTTAGAAAGTGCTTGTTTCTTTCACATGTTGGTAGTGGTAGACTGGTAGGTAGAGTAGAGGTAACCGAAAATTTTGAGGAAAATGAAGGGAAGTTTAGCTAATTTTACCCCTGTATAACCTTCCTTTTTCTTAAGCTTCATAGCTGTCTTCATGTTTTTGTTAAATTAAATTTGAAGTTTGTGATTCATGCATCCAATGGGGTAGCTTCAAATTCTATAGTTTTCGTAATCAATCGGTAAAGTGTTAACAAGGAATTGAGATAAGAACTGCTAGCTCCTAACTTTTTGTTTCCACTGGATGCTGGTAGGTACTGTTTCCATTTTTTATAGAGATTGCTTGGTATTCTGTTCAGGTTTTGTTTTGAAAACTATAAGATAATTGATAGCTGGTCTTTGTATGAGGTCTATAATTGAGTTTGATTTCGATGCACGAAGTCTAATTCCTTTTCTGGACGACCATTTAGATAGTGAGTGTCAAAGGTAGTTTATTTTGTTGACGTAGCTTTATATGATTGGATGCTTGCATGAAAAGCTTTTACACGGATAATGTATGCGAATTAAATCCTAATTGTTTTCTACTTTCTTAATAGGTAGGATTGCAATGACGATCCGTTCTCCAATTCGACTTATGTCTTCATCTACAGTTTCATCAATAACTGCCGAAGATCATGTTCAACAGCCTAAGTTACTTAAATCAACTGATGATGATCATGATGGTGTTATCGTGGAAATGGATCAACCTATGGATGCTGCAACATTTGTACTAATTCTCAGATCCTCAATCTCTCACTGGAAGCAATTGGTAATATTTACTCTTTAATACATACTGAGAATCCGGAATCTATCATTATGGTTATTTGAGTTAATAAATCAGCATTGTCTTGCAGGGCAAGAAGGGTGTATGGATAAAATTGCCAATTCATTTAGCCAGTCTTGTTGAACCTCTAGTTAAGGTGACTACCTTGATAAGTAAAAATTAATGAAAATTGGAGTTTCCTTAATTGCCATGTACGATTTTCATTGTATAATTTGTATTATCCAATATTTCTTTGGAACTTCTGGTGTAGGAAGGTTTCTGGTACCACCATGCAGAGCCAAAATATTTAATGCTTGTATATTGGATTCCTGAAACTGCAAATACCATTCCTGTCAATGCCACACATAGGGTGGGCATTGGTGCATTTGTCATGAATGAAAAACGAGAGGTATTTCCCCACAATTAGATGCAATCCCTTAGGTAGCATTTGGTTACTGTCCTAAGATAGAGATGTTGGGAATAGAAATATGTTTGGAGGCAAGCACTTAAAATTTTCTGCCTCAAGACAATCTTTAAGATATTTTCTGTACTTTCAAAATAAAGGGATGCAAGAGAAAATGCTATCATAGGCCCTTAATACCTAGTTTCTGTCTTCTTCATTATCATTGTTTTTACTATAAAAAGAGTAGTAGCCTCATACTATGTAAAGTTTTTCAGAATTTAGTCCCGTTTGCATTTGGTGTTCACATCCAATTTTCTAATTATTTGATGATCTTAGGTCCTAGTTGTTCAAGAAAACAGTGGACATTTTCGTGGAACTGGAGTCTGGAAATTCCCTACTGGAGTTGTTGATCAGGTAAAATGTCTTGAATTTCTTTCTTGTTATGGTATAAGATGGTATGCTGTCTTTGTTTAGTGTACTCACTCAACCTATACAGGGAGAAGATATTTGTGTAGCAGCAGTAAGAGAGGTGAAAGAAGAAACAGGAGTAAGTAACCTTGTTGCCCTACCAATTAAATGTAGGTTAGCCCTGAATTTGGCTATTTGATTAAGTCTCATTGAAGTTTAATGCTGTTCTAAGCTTAATAATTCTGTGTTCTCAAATATCAATTTTTAGGTTGACTCCGAATTCGTTGAAGTATTAGCATTCAGGTAGAATGTCTATCAATATATATTGATATTAGATGTAGGGAATAGTTGTGAAGCAAATGTGTTGAGACCTGAAACTTGTATATTTTCCTATTTAATTTTTAACTGCTGATGAGTTTTGAAACTTTTTTCCTCTATTTAAAGTTTCTTGAATTCTCATTAGTTTACAATTTACTTGACTTAGCATTCCTTTATTTTCCATCTGAATATCTGATCAACAGACAAAGTCATAAATCATTCTTTGACAAGTCAGATCTATTCTTTGTGTGCATGATGCGGCCCCTTTCTTCCGACATCCAGAAGCAGAGATTAGAGATAGAGGCATCACGGGTATGTATATATTAGTTGAAGCTATGCAGCAATGATGATTTGATTTCCAGGTCTTAGAAAATTTTCAATGCTCATGGATCACAATACTATCACCATTTCTTCTAAACCTTCCATCACCGAGTAAATTTTCAATGCTCACGGATCATAATTTCTGTATCCAAAATAGTTGGACATAAGACACATGTGTCACGGACTCTAGGATAGGAACAAAACACCATCTAACCCATCATATAATCATTTGCCTTGATATTCCAAGCTTCTAACTCTGAATCACTTTGCCCTCGTTTAGGTTTGAAAATGATTTATACTTTCGGAAAACATACTAATTCCTGGGGAAAGGGAAAATCATTGAAGCTTAAGACTGAAGACTGATAGCTATCTGTGCTTTATGTTTTCTCTCTGCTGCAGTGGATGCCATTTGAGGAGTACTCAGCTCAGCCATTTGTCCAGAAGCACGATCTTTTGAAGTACATAAGCGATGTATGCTCGGCAAAGATTGACGGGCGATATGCTGGATATAGTGCTGTATCTACTTCATCAAGCTTCTCTGATCAGAAATATTATTTGTATTTGAATGCTGGGGCCTTAAAGAGTTCTTTGTAAGCATAGTTAAAAGACTACACAGTATACGCAACTAGGAAGGAGATTGAAGCTTAGTTACTTGAATTTGTACCATTTGATTCATTATGGGAACAAATAATACAGATCCTCATCAGGCCAATTACAATTACTGAGTGATAATCTTCATTAGAGATAGTTATTTTGTGGTAAATCATTATGATTATTCAATAAGAAAGCAAGAAATATTTAAGTACCTTTGCCCCAACATGCTCTACTAACTAACAAAACTCATTATTGGTAGTATGTTTGGTTGAACTTTCTCTCTCTCTGGGCCACAATCATAGTTTTGGTGTTTCGGTTGGAAATAGAAACAGTACACAAACAACCAAGTTTGATTGATTTAGTATTTAGTTTACTAGTCCGTTTAAAAAAGTGTTGGAGTTTTGAATTTCGTCTTGTAAATGCAGTAATTTATTGGTTAGTGATAAATTTTTAAATAGAGTTCTGATCTATGATGGATTAATCCTAAGCCTATCGGACTGAAAAATACCGTAGAAAACTGAAAAAAAAAAAAAAGGAAACAGTACCCAAACATGTAGCATTATTATGTGGTATGATGATCAATGCATGAAAGCTAAGCAAGGTGGGGGTTGTGTGTACTTAGAGTCATCATAAAAGAAGCTGCATGAAAAGTTGACATCATCAATAACTTGAGTGTCTAGATAATGCGGATTATAATGCGCACATTGCAGTGCACAACATTATACTATGTCATTAATCATTAATTGATTATATGATTAGTTTCATAATGTTGAACAAGAAGCAATTGCCATTTGGCACTGGACTGGACCACACCGTTCACACACCTCTCCTCCCAAGTTATACATATAAAATTTTGATGTCGGATCATTATATATATATATTAAATAAAAAATAACTGTTTTTTATATTAATTATATAAATAATTATCTAAAAAAATATATGATTTGACAACTAATAAAATATTTATATTATTAGCGTATTAAAATTAAATTATATATTATGTTGTGTTGTTTTTATGCTGCTCCTATTTAAATGCTAAAATTGTCATGTTTAGATATTTAACAAATAATGTAAATCCAGGTACAGTCAATTTCACGTGAAGTTAATAATTAAGAATGTTAGACAAAAATTTAGTCAAATTATTCAACTTATTTAATAGTTTTTAACTATCAATTTTACATAAAATTAACTACACATGAGTATTTACCTTGTCAAAGTAAAAGGTTTTGTTTATATATGTTAGGAATTTTGCTAACCAATATTTTAAGGGCACTTATTAAAAAGTTAAAAACAAATGTTTTTATTGAACACATGAGCTTTTAGAGTCTCATATATTGAATACGTTGAAACTTTTTTCTAAAAAGAAATTGTCTTTAGGTTGACCTTTGTATAAGGAGAAATGATATGTATTCCAAAATTAAGATATTTCTAAGATTTTTTAATTTTTAAATTTTTTTAATTATGACTGAACAATTAGTTGAAACTAAAACAGAAAAAATATTTAAGAGAATATATACAAATACTTTTAATTTTTCGTTTCACATGCCAACCTAAGGTTTAAGGTCAAATGTAATTTTCTGCTAAACAATTCTTTAAGTGGGACAAAAGAAAAAAAAAAGGTCTTATGTATCGCACTTGACAATTATATTGATATTGAGAGAACCTATCCTTTATTATCATTTTATAATATTCATAATTTCACACATTATTTTGGTTGGTTATTATTGTCTCCTATTTTCCTTACACTTTTAATTAATGCAACTACTAATAATGTGCTAAGGGAACATGTACATATGTACTCCATCAAAATTATCTAAAAATAAATATCGCTTTGTCATTATTTAGGGCCATGAGTTTCACAGAAGTCATTTTCATATAAATTTTAAAATTATTTTGGCCATTTATTCAAGCACGCACTTGATGCGTATGCAACTGCCAACTCATAATTTTTGGTGTAATTCAATATAAAAAAATTAATTTAAATATACTGATAATTGTTAATTATGAAAATTTTTTAATGTATTTGTCTTATCAGTTGCTAACTTGCTATCATCAATTTAATTTTCTAACTCACTATATATTTAATTTGCTAACCCAATATAAAATAATTTTACACTATCATGCATACTAACTAAATTTTAAAAACTGTATACTACGTCAAGTCATTTATATGTGAGAGATTAAACATTATGTGAATCCTGGTTTTATTAGAATTTTGATTAGTTTGTTGATTTGGAACCCAAGTTTTTATTTTCTTTAATGTAAGAGAATATAAATATTATTTTGGCCAATCTATAATGCCTTTCACTTAGTGTTTTATTTTTGCTTAATTTATTTTTTTACAATAAATTTTAAATATTTTTTTATACTTTTAAAGTTAAATTTAGAATTAAGTACTTTTTTTTTCTTAATATCTTAGATCAAAATTAAAATTATTTTAAAATTATTCTTTTCACGTAAAATAGTAATTACATCACGATTTTGTTTATAATAAAACACCCTCTTTCACTCACTAACCTCTTCGTCATCATCATCATCTCTTCATCACCATTACTTCTTCCTCTCTTCCTCCTTTTCTTTCTCTCTCTCTCTAATTCAGGCCAAGCTTATATATGTAGTTGTTGGATTAGGGACAAAATTATCATATAATAATTAATATTTTATATAAAAAGGATAATTTTAAAATAATTTTTAACGTCGAAAATGGTATTAATAAAAAAGAATTGGAAACGATTTTAATTTTAACCAAAATAAATGTTAGGGATGAAAAAATACTTCATCTCTTAAAATTAATTATTCAACTTTTATTTGATAATTAGACAATAATTTTTAAACACTATAATAAATATCTATTATTTTACACAATCATCAATAATGTTTGAAAATTTACTCTAAAATGTAAATCCAATCTTCTGTGAAGCTTCCCTAATCTTAAATTCAAAGAAGGTGGAAGTTTTTCCTCTATAAACTAATTTGTCATGATATATTTTCACCTAATTAATTCCACTTTTCCTTTTCATAGACTTAGAATTGAGAAGAAAGTTATTTTGTTTTCTTCGGTAGCACTAACCAATTTCATAGTCATTTCTCCTTATTTTCTTCCATCTATAGGAAAACAACATCCATTGACAATTATCATCACTTCAAAGGTTCAATAGAATAGAAAGGAAATTAAAAAAAAAACTTTAATCATCCTTATATATGCTTTTACATATATTAAACTAAATCAAGTCCCACTTATAAGACGTACCCTTTTTGCCATATATCATGGCACCCATTACCGAATTCCATATGTTAAAAGTTATGTTATTCAACAACCTTGTTCCTCAATTGCCCTCCATTCATCAACTAACAACTAATAAGTCTTTTAAATTTTAAATATGATAGTGATACAAGATTTTGATGTTCCACCAAATCATGTGTCCATAATCTAATCACCATGGTAAAAGACTAGCTCCAATATTTAATATAAAATATTATGAAATTATTTGTTTCAAAAATTAAATTAACAAAAAAATATATATAAATGATTATATTTTTAACATATTTTTTAAGTAAGAACTTCTTCTTCTTTGGATTTGTATAAAATTAGCTTAGAGATAGAAAATATAGAAATCAACTTTTACTTACTCAATATTAGTCAATTTTTTTGCCATTCTAAATATTTTTATTTTTTAAAAATTTAAGATTTAAAATTTATAATTTAAGAATTAGAGTTAAAAATTATGATTTAAAATAAATAAAATAATTTTTTAAAAATTGATTGATATTAATTGAAATTTTAAAAAATGGCTCTTTAGCATTATTCTTTTGCATAAGTATTTTTACTTTTATATTTGTCTAAAATTCTTTCTTTTAGGATTAACAAAGATTCAACTCAAACTTTTTTTAGTGATAAAAAATTTAATATAATATTATAAGATCACTTATTTTAAATTAATAAGAAAAATATATAAATAGTTATATTGTTAATATAAACAACATATTAAAAAACAGTTTATGATTTTTATAGATCCACATATACACATATGAAAAATTTTAATAGGGATTGAAGAAATATTCTTCACCCATTTACCTATATTCTAATCTAATAATTTCAAATCAACCATTTCCATCATTTTGAATAAATAACAAACAATCAATCATCAAATTGAGATAGATGTGCTCCACTATTTTTAAGCTAACTTGGACTTTAATGAGTGTGGTCCTGCCTTCACACTGAGTTGAAGCGTCAAAAGATAAAGTTTAATCTTCTTCAAAAACAAGAAAACTAATCCACAAACCTCTTCGGACCCTTCTAAAGTTTTTGTTTTCCGATTTTCACATATATATGTACTATTAATTTACCCAAGATTATAATTAATTAATTAATTAATTTAGCCTAAGGGAGTGGCTAATGGCCAAAACCTCTTGTCAACATATTATGGTCATGTGTAGTGTTATTTAAATATATTTATTTGGTGAAAACTCAGGTGAAGTCGACTTTACGTGAAATTGATATTTGAAAGTCGTTAGATGAAAATTTAGTCAAATTAATCAAATCATCTAATGGACTCTCAGATATCAATTTCACGTGAAGTCAACTGTACCTGAGTTTCCACCTATTTATTTTCATACTTTTTTGTTGTTGACATTAATTTGATGACGCCTTCTTAATTTTCCATGCGAAATCGTCGAATGTTTATGGATCATTATAATTAAATTATGCTTATCGTTATATTATATCATTTATTGATAAATTGGCATTTCAACTAATTAACATATAAGATAATACAAATTAAAAGTTATTTTTTATATTTATTGATATAAACTTGATTCATCGTTGAACAATTAACAAATATTGAGTGCGATGAGAACGTCTTTGTCTATTTCTATTTCCTTTGATTTGTAAACTTTACATCTGGATGCATATATATGGACATGGAGATTATTATTGAAGAACATGCAAATATACGTGGAGGATAGAAAACATTGTTGAAAGCAAAAAGCCAATATATCTTCGGATAACGCCAATATCTTTATATAAAAACAATTTTTAAAATTATTAGATAAAAATTACTTAACAAGTTAATATATAATATATAAGTATTAATTTTTAGTTATATCTTTATATGAAAATATTTCATGTAAATAATTATTTATTTTCCTACACAATTATATTGCCTTTAGATTTATGGTAAATTTTATAATCTCTAATTTTATATGACTCTTTCAATGAGGATATTGTAGTTAATTGTTTATTCAATTTAATATATTTCTTTATTACAAATAGTTATTCTACATGATACCTAGCTTTTCCTTTTTCGCAGATGGAAGAAACAAAAAGGCATAGTTTCACATCCACGTATACACTATATTAATTTATATCTACCATATATATTTTGCCACTTTTCACATATATTTGTTTGTTTATTGTGATAAAAAGAAAATGAAGGCTAATAATCACATTAATATAGACGGTTGATTTGAACCAGATGAGAACAAATTAAACAAGTATAAATTATATAAGAAAAGAGGAAAAAAAAAAAGGGATGAGCGAGTACCTGATTGCTATTTTTATATAATTTTAGGGACTTATACATATAACTATATACATAACATTATTAAAAGAAGTTTGAATGTTTTTATAATTATTTCCATAATTATAAAAACTATATCAAACTTATCCAGTTAACAGTTAACACCTTCTATCTTAGCTTCTATGAATTATGATATTTTGATACTTCAAAGTAAAATATTTATGCACATCCTATCAAATCTAATAAATGAATAAAACACAAAAACTTAAAAATAAAAGTTAAACCAATTTGAATTAGTCGAATGACAAATTAATCTTTAACATATCGAGTTAGAAGATACTAGCGGCTCAACAGGCACTAACGTGCCTGTTCAGCCGCTTTTCTATTGTTTTAAAGAAATTAATTTTATTTTTAAAATATATAATTCGTTCTTCAAACTTATTAAATTATCCTTTTTTAATTTTAATATTGACCTATTTATATCATATTTTAGTGTTGGTATTAATATATTATTTAACCTTTAAATTTGTTAAATAAATATTTTTCATCATTTTAAAATTAACGTAGTCTTATTTATATGATATTCTGTTAAGAGTAAAATTACTATAAAAAATCTTTAAAATACTAAATTATGAAAGCACACGATAAAAAAGATATAATGAAAATCACAAAAAAAATGTTAAAATATTTAATTTGTTAAGAATACAAAAATAATGGAGACTTTATATAAAATATTTTGGGTCATATAAGTTTTTAATTCCTACATTTTTTTTTTTTTTGCTTTAGTCTCTATCCTTTTTTCGTTGTTTGGTCAAGTAAAATTTAAAAATTGTATATTTTAATTTTTGCCATTATTTTCCTTCGTCAAGTGCTAAATTCTGTATCATTAATTAATTTAATGTATCATGTCAGTATTTAACAAAATAAATTAACAGTAAAAACTAAAATGAATAATTTTTAATTTAAATTTTATTCAAAAAAAAAATAGAATCCAAAACTAAAAAAAGACAAGTATTCTATAGAAAACAAATTCAAAATTATTTAAGCCAAAAAATTTAAGATTATTTTGGTAATTCTTCAAGAAAATATAATAACGGATTACAAT
>NC_029775.3:6385293-6389303 GCF_000817695.3 Arachis duranensis | reverse complement strand
TTTTTTTTTTAGTTAATTAGCCTTTAAACAGTTGGAGAACAAATAAAGAAGTTAGCCAGTTTCAAAGTGTAACCACACCGTCATTTTATAATTAAGAATTGAAAAAATTAATTGTGAACCACCAATAATACAGAGTCAATCACGTCATAAGAAAAAAACAAAAGATCCCTCTCACCTTATTACTTTATTTTCGTGCAATGAATAATATATCCTCAGTAGAATAATGTCATTAAAAAGCAAATACAAAAATAATTATCTGTGTTCAAGTAAAATTATAATTACACATACATCACCATTCCAAATGTGTTCAAGTAAAATTACAAGCAAGCAGCAAATCGGTGTGCATTCTAAAATCAAACACATAATATATATGAGCATCATTCAAAGTACTAAAGCTTTTGTGTATAGTTTTCAAAACAGAAATACAAAGAAAAAAAAAATATATATATATATATAAATAATTTGTCTTCATATGGTTTGTTTTATAATTTTTTTGAAGTGACATGGAAAGATAATGNTATTATTTTCACACGTAAATAACTTCGAACCAGTAGTTATTGTTTTTTTAGAAAATTTTAACTTTATATAAAGTTAATAGATAAAAGTCGTTAGATAATATTTTAGTCAAATTTATCAAATTATTTATCGAACTCTTAACTATTAACCTCGGATGAAGTTTAGGAGAATCAAAACGCAATGAATAAAGCTACCTAGTGATCCTTCGAGAAGATGCTGATCCAGTCGCTCCACCAGATCCAAACATGTGTCCATGAGACTGATGCTGATGCCCCATCATCATCATCATATGTGATGGCACAATCCCGCCACCACCACCAGCACCACCGTCGTTGGTCTGATCAGCACCAGCATGCTGCCTAGTCCCTCCAATCAAAGCAGTCCTCTCACCCTCCATCTCCCGATACTTGTGTAGATACACCTTAAGAGGCTCCACGTACTCCTCAAATCCAAGGGTAGTCATGGCCCACAGCAGATCGTCGCCGTTGATGGTCTTGCGTTTCTCCTTTTGGCACTTATCGGAGGCTTCACCCGTTATGAAGCTTATGAACTCCGACACACACTCCTGCACCGTCTCCTTAGCCTCTTTCGAGATCTTCGCGTTCGCCGGCAGCGCCTTCTTCATGATCCTGCTCACGTTCGCTATCGGCAGGAACCTGTCCTGCTCCCTGAACTCGCTCGTGTTCCCTCCTTGTCCTCCTGACTCGTTGTCCGATTCCGCCATTGAAGCCCACAAAAAGCATCTATATATTAGGGGGAAATTTTAAATTAGGGTTCATGCGGTAGAATGTGTGCAAATATGTATATATAAGTAAGAAGTGAGATTAAACATTAGGCTTTTAAGATGGATAAAGCAAGGAAGGGATGGTGAAAAAAATTGGCGGGTTTGACTTGAGAGTTCACAAGTGAGTGGGTATGTAAATTAGATCATACCCTCTAAATTAAAGAAAAGTATAAGTAAATAATGAAAATACTAAACAATGTGAATAATAAATATATTGAATATTTATTTTAATATTAAAATTTAAGTGAGTAATTTAGAGACACAATGTATTTTAATTTAATTGATAGTTATTTATATTATTTAAGAAAAATATTAATTACTTAGCATAATCCATAAATTAATATGTTACCATTATTATACTAATTCCTTTGTTGGTAATTGGTAAACCTAATGATTTAAGTTTTAATAAATATTTAAATTTATGTTCAAGAATTTTCGGATCCAACACTTTACGTTCTAACAATTTTTTAAATATATTTATTGGATAAATTAATTTCTGACAAATTTAATTATAAGATAATTAAGTTAAAAAAATTATTTATTTGTCTAACAAAAATAATTATCGATAATTTTTAGAAAATAAACATTTATTAAAATACAAATGTCATGTCTAAAATTTTTTAAAAGTTAATTTTAATACATACTATTTAAGATTTAGTTATATGTAATATTAATAGTAAAAGCATATTGAAGAAAAAACACACACACATTTAAAAGAAAAAGAGAAAAAAATTCTATGAATAGCTCTGATTCTTCATTTAATTAAGATCTAACCTTTTAAGGTTGTTTGGGGATTCATAATTAATTATATTGCAGCCTGTTCTTAAGAGCAATGTGGATTGTACCATGATTAAAGGTCTTTGGGATATGTAATAAGAAATTGGCATGTGTCCTTTTATGCTTAGTGTTTGATTAATAAGGTTAAAATTAATTAAGATCATTGTGCCATGGCCCGGCTGGTTCATAGGTTAACAAAGTTTGATTATGGAGTACATGGAGTAAATTAAATGATGGTTAGGCAATTAAGCCTTGTGTCGTTGTGTTCGTCTTTGTTAATTTGTAATGTTACTTATATATTACAACAATTTAACTAGTATCTTTTAAAAATGTTACAATATTTAGCTTTTTATTACAATAATTTAAAAAAAATAAAATAAATATATCTAAAAATTATGAATAAATTTAGTGTCTTTTTAAAATTAAATACACATTCAAAATACAAACTAAATAAAACTAAAATTTAAAATTTATGTTTCAGAAATTATAAAATAAATCTTGAACCATCTAATTATTAACTAAATCCGTATAAACAGAAAAGTCACATTCATCGAAAACCAGAGGCGTACATCGAAAAGTCATCATCCGCCATCGTTCATCCACGCCACCTTTCTCTTCCGCGCTCATCTTCGAGGTTGCCTTTCTCTTTCTCGGCGCTTATTCACAACGCCACATTCCCCTTCGTTAACACTCGTCTTCATTGCCGTCTTTCTCCTCCTCGTCGCCGTTCGTCAACGTCAACGTCGTCGTTCGTCCACGCCGAAAACTTACTTAAGATACTTTTTATTATTCTGTATAATTTTTTTATTTTTTTAAATAAAAAATCGAATAAAATGGTCTGAATAGATTTTCATATATATTGCAATGTTAAATTATTTTTGCATGTGCAATTTCTGGATTTTGGAAGTTTTTTAAAAATATTTTCCATATAACTTCATAATTTTAGATGTGTTATAATTGTTTTTTAATGTTTAAATTTAAATTTTAGATTTATAATTTTGGATGTATTTTAAAAATATTTTTTGTATAACTTAATAATTTTAGATGTGTTACAATTTAAAAAGAAACTACAATTGAAAATATTTTAGTTTGTATATATAATTATATTTGACCATTCATCTTTAGATCGAAAATTGTAAAACAGATTCTGCATTTTATCAAAGGTACAATAAGTAAGGGATTAATTTTTTTCTAAATACACTGACTTTGAATTCTTTTTCTTGTGCAGATATAACTTGGAATATTGTCTAACAGAATAGAAAAAAAAAGAAAACCGTGTTACAAAGATAGAAGAAATCTAAAGAAGAAAATAATAACTAAGTGGGTAGGAAGTTAGAGAAATTTTAGTTTTTAAAATTTAAATTAATCTTAATTATAAATGTGTATCCTAAAAAATAGGAATATGTTTTAATTAAAAAATTTTAATTTTTAAAATTTAAATTAATCTTAATTATAAATGTGTATCCTAAAAGATAAGAATATATTTTAATTAAAAAATAATTAAACAATATTAAAAGTTGACCAAAAGTTAAATTTTGTTGTACAAATAACATTTTTCATATTACAAATAACATTAGTAATAATAAAATAACGTATAGTGAATAAAAAGAAGAATTTAAAAAGTGCAATAAAAGAAGTAGAAAAGAGAGACATATGTTGATGAGTGTGGTAGAGTATATGATTATGAAAACTCAACTTCCTTCTGTAAAACTCTTGCAATCTCAAGTAATTATAGCAAGTACTATTATTAGTTTGACCAATCATGAGTACAAGTTATCATGACTTGTTCATAAGTTGTTAACCCTTATGTTTTATTTTCAGCTACTTCCTATTTTATAATCTTACAATTTCAATATTGAAAAAGTTTTTCTCTAGTTACATATGTCAATTTATATTTTAAAAATATTCTAAATATTTTTTGTATAATATTTTT